>NW_027469227.1:0-334317 GCF_051020765.1 Lasioglossum baleicum
GCATAACGCATAACGCATAACGCATAACGCATAACGCATAACGCACAACGCACAACGCAAATCCATAACACATAACGCATAACGCATAACTCATAACGCATAACGCACAACGCACAACGCACAACGCACAACGCACAACGCATAACGCATAACGCATAACGCATAACGCATAACGCATAACGCATAACGCATAACGCATAACGCATAACGCATAACGCATAACGCATAACGCATAACGCATAACGCATAACGCATAACGCATAACGCATAACGCATAACGCATAACGCATAACGCATAACGCATAACGCATAACGCATAACGCATAACGCATAACGCATAACGCATAACGCATAACGCATAACGCATAACGCATAACGCATAACGCATAACGCATAACGCATAACGCATAACGCATATGGCATAACGCATAACGCATAACGCATAACGCATAACGCATAACGCATAACGCATAACGCATAACGCATAACGCATAACGCATAACGCATAACGCATAACGCATAACGCATAACGCATAACGCATAACGCATAACGCATAACGCATATGGCATAACGCATAACGCATAACGCATAACGCATAACGCATAACGCATAACGCATAACGCATAACGCATAACGCATAACGCATAACGCATAACGCATAACGCATAACGCATAACGCACAACGCATAACGCATAACGCATAACGCATATCGCATAACGCATAACGCCTAACTCATATCCTACAAAGCATAACGCATAACGCATAACGCATAACGCAGAACGCATAACGCACAACGCACAACGCACAACGCATAACGCATAACGCATAACGCATAACGCATAACGCATAACGCATAACGCATAACGCATAACGCATAACGCATAACGCATAACGCATAACGCATAACGCATAACGCATAACGCATAACGCATAACGCATAACGCATAACGCATAACGCATAACGCATAACGCATAACACATAACGCATAACGCATAACGCATAACACATAACGCATAACGCACAACGCATAACGCATAACGCATAACGCATAACGCATAACGCACAACGCACATCGCATAACGCATAACGCATAACGCATAACGCATAACGCATAACGCATAACGCATAACGCATATCGCATAACGCATAACCTACAAAGCAGAACGCAGAGCCCATTACGCATAACGCAGAACGCATAACGCATAACGCATAACCTACAAAGCATAACGCAGAGCCCATTACGCACAACGCACAACGCAAATCCATAACACATAACGCATAACGCATAACTCATAACGCATAACGCACAACGCACAACGCACAACGCACAACGCACAACGCATAACGCATAACGCATAACGCATAACGCATAACGCACAACGCATAACGCACAACGCATAACGCAGAGCCCATAACGCATAACGCATAACCCATAACCCATAACGCATATCGCATAACTCATAACGCATAACGCACAACGCAGAGCCCATAACGCATAACGCATAACGCATAACGCATAACGCATAACGCATAACGCATAACGCATAACTCATAACGCATAACGCACAACGCAGAGCCCATAACGCATAACGCATAACGCATAACGCACAACGCACAACGCACAACGCACAACGCATAACGCATACCGCATAACGCATAACGCATAACGCACAACGCATAACGCATAACGCATAACGCATAACGCATAACGCACAACGCACAACGCAAATCCATAACACATAACGCATAACGCATAACTCATAACGCATAACGCACAACGCACAACGCACAACGCACAACGCACAACGCACAACGCATAACGCATAACGCATAACGCATAACGCATAACGCATAACGCATAACGCATAACGCACAACGCACAACGCAAATCCATAACACATAACGCATAACGCATAACTCATAACGCATAACGCACAACGCACAACGCACAACGCACAACGCACAACGCACAACGCATAACGCATAACGCATAACGCATAACGCATAACGCACAACGCATAACGCAGAGCCCATAACGCATAACGCATAACCCATAACCCATAACGCATATCGCATAACTCATAACGCATAACGCACAACGCAGAGCCCATAACGCATATCGCATAACGCATAACGCCTAACTCATATCCTACAAAGCATAACGCATAACGCATAACGCATAAGGCACAACGCATAACGCATAACGCATAACGCATAACGCATAACGCATAACGCATAACGCATAACGCATAACGCATAACGCATAACGCACAACGCACAACGCAAATCCATAACACATAACGCATAACGCATAACTCATAACGCATAACGCACAACGCACAACGCACAACGCACAACGCACAACGCACAACGCATAACGCATAACGCATAACGCATAACGCATAACGCACAACGCATAACGCAGAGCCCATAACGCATAACGCATAACCCATAACCCATAACGCATATCGCATAACTCATAACGCATAACGCACAACGCAGAGCCCATAACGCATATCGCATAACGCATAACGCCTAACTCATATCCTACAAAGCATAACGCATAACGCATAACGCATAAGGCACAACGCATAACGCATAACGCATAACGCATAACGCATAACGCATAACGCATAACGCATAACGCATAACGCATAACGCATAACGCATAACGCATAACGCATAACGCATAACGCATAACGCATAACGCATAACGCATAACGCATAACGCATAACGCATAACGCCTAACTCATATCCTACAAAGCATAACGCATAACGCATAACGCATAACGCATAACGCATAACGCATAACGCATAACGCATAACGCATAACGCATAACGCATAACGCATAACGCATAACGCATAACGCATAACGCATAACGCATAACGCATAACGCATAACGCATAACGCATAACGCATAACGCATAACGCATAACGCATAACGCACAACGCACAACGCACAACGCACAACGCACAACGCGCAACGCATAACGCATAACGCATATCGCATAACGCATAACGCCTAACTCAGATCCTACAAAGCATAACGCATAACGCATAACGCATAACGCATAACGCATAACGCATAACGCATAACGCATAACGCATAACGCATAACGCATAACGCATAACGCACAACGCATAACGCATAACGCATAACGCACAACGCACAACGCATAACGCATAACGCATAACGCATAACGCATAACGCACAACGCATAACGCATAACGCACAACGCAGAACGCATAACGCATAACGCATAACGCATAACGCATAACGCATAACGCATAACGCATAACGCATAACGCATAACGCATAACGTATAACGCATAACGCACAACGCATAACGCATAACGCATAACGCACAACGCACAACGCACAACGCATAACGCATAACGCATAACGCATAACGCGTAACGCATAACGCACAACTCATAACGCATAACGCACAACGCAGAGCCCATAACGCATAACGCATAACGCATAACGCACAACGCACAACGCACAACGCACAACGCATAACGCATACCGCATAACGCATAACGCATAACGCACAACGCATAACGCATAACGCATAACGCATAACGCATAACGCATAACGCACAACGCACAACGCAAATCCATAACACATAACGCATAACGCATAACTCATAACGCATAACGCACAACGCACAACGCACAACGCACAACGCACAACGCACAACGCATAACGCATAACGCATAACGCATAACGCATAACGCATAACGCATAACGCATAACGCACAACGCACAACGCAAATCCATAACACATAACGCATAACGCATAACTCATAACGCATAACGCACAACGCACAACGCACAACGCACAACGCACAACGCATAACGCATAACGCATAACGCATAACGCATAACGCACAACGCATAACGCAGAGCCCATAACGCATAACGCATAACCCATAACCCATAACGCATATCGCATAACTCATAACGCATAACGCACAACGCAGAGCCCATAACGCATATCGCATAACGCATAACGCCTAACTCATATCCTACAAAGCATAACGCATAACGCATAACGCATAAGGCACAACGCATAACGCATAACGCATAACGCATAACGCATAACGCATAACGCATAACGCATAACGCATAACGCACAACGCACAACGCAAATCCATAACACATAACGCATAACGCATAACTCATAACGCATAACGCACAACGCACAACGCACAACGCACAACGCACAACGCACAACGCATAACGCATAACGCATAACGCATAACGCACAACGCATAACGCAGAGCCCATAACGCATAACGCATAACCCATAACCCATAACGCATATCGCATAACTCATAACGCATAACGCACAACGCAGAGCCCATAACGCATATCGCATAACGCATAACGCCTAACTCATATCCTACAAAGCATAACGCATAACGCATAACGCATAAGGCACAACGCATAACGCATAACGCATAACGCATAACGCATAACGCATAACGCATAACGCATAACGCATAACGCATAACGCATAACGCATAACGCATAACGCATAACGCATAACGCATAACGCATAACGCATAACGCATAACGCATAACGCATAACGCATAACGCATAACGCATAACGCATAACGCATAACGCATAACGCATAACGCATAACGCATAAATCATAACGCATAACTCATAACGCATAACGCACAACGCATAACGCATAACGAAAATCCATAACACATAACGCATAACGCATAACGCATAACGCATAACGCATAACGCATAACGCATAAGGCACAACGCATAACGCATCACGCAAATCTATAACACATAACGCATAACGCACAACGCATAACGCATAACGCATAACGCATAACGCATATCGCATAACGCATAACGCCTAACTCATATCCTACAAAGCATAACGCATAACGCATAACGCATAACGCATAACGCATAACGCATAACGCATAACGCATAACGCATAACGCATAACGCATAACGCATAACGCATAACGCATAACGCATAACGCATAACGCATAACGCCTAACTCATATCCTACAAAGCATAACGCATAACGCATAACGCATAACGCATAACGCATAACGCATAACGCATAACGCATAACGCATAACGCATAACGCATAACGCATAACGCATAACGCATAACGCATAACGCATAACGCATAACGCATAACGCATAACGCATAACGCATAACGCATAACGCATAACGCACAACGCACAACGCACAACGCACAACGCACAACGCGCAACGCATAACGCATAACGCATATCGCATAACGCATAACGCCTAACTCAGATCCTACAAAGCATAACGCATAACGCATAACGCATAACGCATAACGCATAACGCATAACGCATAACGCATAACGCATAACGCATAACGCATAACGCATAACGCATAACGCACAACGCATAACGCATAACGCATAACGCACAACGCACAACGCATAACGCATAACGCATAACGCATAACGCATAACGCATAACGCATAACGCATAACGCATAACGCACAACGCATAACGCATAACGCATAACGCACAACGCACAACGCATAACGCATAACGCATAACGCACAACGCATAACGCATAACGCATAACGCATAACGCATAACGCATAACGCACAACGCACAACGCAAATCCATAACACATAACGCATAACGCATAACTCATAACGCATAACGCACAACGCACAACGCACAACGCACAACGCACAACGCACAACGCATAACGCATAACGCATAACGCATAACGCATAACGCATAACGCATAACGCATAACGCACAACGCACAACGCAAATCCATAACACATAACGCATAACGCATAACTCATAACGCATAACGCACAACGCACAACGCACAACGCACAACTCACAACGCATAACGCATAACGCATAACGCATAACGCATAACGCACAACGCATAACGCAGAGCCCATAACGCATAACGCATAACCCATAACCCATAACGCATATCGCATAACTCATAACGCATAACGCACAACGCAGAGCCCATAACGCATATCGCATAACGCATAACGCCTAACTCATATCCTACAAAGCATAACGCATAACGCATAACGCATAAGGCACAACGCATAACGCATAACGCATAACGCATAACGCATAACGCAAATCCATAACACATAACGCATAACGCATAACTCATAACGCATAACGCACAACGCACAACGCACAACGCACAACGCACAACGCACAACGCATAACGCATAACGCATAACGCATAACGCACAACGCATAACGCAGAGCCCATAACGCATAACGCATAACCCATAACCCATAACGCATATCGCATAACTCATAACGCATAACGCACAACGCAGAGCCCATAACGCATATCGCATAACGCATAACGCCTAACTCATATCCTACAAAGCATAACGCATAACGCATAACGCATAAGGCACAACGCATAACGCATAACGCATAACGCATAACGCATAACGCATAACGCATAACGCATAACGCATAACGCATAACGCATAACGCATAACGCATAACGCATAACGCATAACGCATAACGCATAACGCATAACGCATAACGCATAACGCATAACGCATAACGCATAACGCATAACGCATAACGCATAACGCATAACGCATAACGCATAAATCATAACGCATAACTCATAACGCATAACGCACAACGCATAACGCATAACGAAAATCCATAACACATAACGCATAACGCATAACGCATAACGCATAACGCATAACGCATAACGCATAAGGCACAACGCATAACGCATCACGCAAATCTATAACACATAACGCATAACGCACAACGCATAACGCATAACGCATAACGCATAACGCATATCGCATAACGCATAACGCCTAACTCATATCCTACAAAGCATAACGCATAACGCATAACGCATAACGCATAACGCATAACGCATAACGCATAACGCATAACGCATAACGCATAACGCATAACGCATAACGCATAACGCATAACGCATAACGCATAACGCATAACGCATAACGCATAACGCATAACGCATAACGCATAACGCATAACGCATAACGCATAACGCATAACGCACAACGCACAACGCACAACGCACAACGCACAACGCGCAACGCATAACGCATAACGCATATCGCATAACGCATAACGCCTAACTCAGATCCTACAAAGCATAACGCATAACGCATAACGCATAACGCATAACGCATAACGCATAACGCATAACGCATAACGCATAACGCATAACACATAACGCATAACGCATAACGCATAACGCATAACGCATAACGCATAACGCATAACGCATAACGCATAACGCACAACGCATAACGCATAACGCAGAACGCATAACGCACAACGCATAACGCATAACGCATAACGCATAACGCATAACGCATAACGCATAACGCATAACGCATAACGCATAACGCATAACGCATAACGCATAACGCATAACGCATAACGCATAACGCATAACGCATAACGCATAACGCATAACGCATAACGCATAACGCATAACGCATAACGCATAACGCATAACGCATAACGCATAACGCATAACGCATAACGCATAACGCATAACGCATAACGCATAACGCATAACGCATAACGCATAACGCATAACGCATAACGCATAACGCATAACGCATAACGCACAACGCACAACGCACAACGCACAACGCACAACGCGCAACGCATAACCCATAACGCATATCGCATAACTCATAACGCATAACGCACAACGCAGAGCCCATAACGCATAACGCATAACGCATAACGCATAACGCATAAGGCACAACGCATAACGCATCACGCAAATCCATAACACATAACGCATAACGCACAACGCATAACGCATAACGCATAACGCATATCGCATAACGCATAACGCCTAACTCATATCCTACAAAGCATAACGCATAACGCATAACGCATAACGCATAACGCATAACGCATAACGCATAACGCACAACGCACAACGCACAACGCACAACGCACAACGCATAACGCATACCGCATAACGCATAACGCATAACGCACAACGCATAACGCATAACGCATAACGCATAACGCATAACTCATAACGCATAACGCACAACGCACAACGCACAACGCACAACGCACAACGCATAACGCATAACGCATAACGCATAACGCATAACGCATAACGCATAACGCACAACGCATAACGCAGAGCCCATAACGCATAACGCATAGCCCATAACCCATAACGCATATCGCATAACTCATAACGCATAACGCACAACGCAGAGCCCATAACGCATAACGCATAACGCATAACGCATAAGGCACAACGCATAACGCATCACGCAAATCCATAACACATAACGCATAACGCACAACGCATAACGCATAACGCATAACGCATATCGCATAACGCATAACGCCTAACTCATATCCTACAAAGCATAACGCATAACGCATAACGCATAAGGCACAACGCATAACGCATCACGCAAATCCATAACACATAACGCATAACGCACAACGCATAACGCATAACGCATATCGCATAACGCATAACGCCTAACTCATATCCTACAAAGCATAACGCATAACGCACAACGCATAACGCAGAGCCCATAACGCATAACGCATAACCCATAACCCATAACGCATATCGCATAACTCATAACGCATAACGCACAACGCAGAGCCCATAACGCATAACGCATAACGCATAACGCATAAGGCACAACGCATAACGCATCACGCAAATCCATAACACATAACGCATAACGCACAACGCATAACGCATAACGCATAACGCATATCGCATAACGCATAACGCCTAACTCATATCCTACAAAGCATAACGCATAACGCATAACGCATAAGGCACAACGCATAACGCATAACGCATAACGCATAACGCATAACGCATAACGCATAACGCATAACGCATAACGCATAACGCATAACGCATAACGCATAACGCATAACGCATAACGCATAACGCATAACGCATAACGCATAACGCATAACGCATAACGCATAACGCATAACGCATAACGCATAACGCATAACGCATAACTCATAACGCATAACTCATAACGCATAACGCACAACGCATAACGCATAACGAAAATCCATAACACATAACGCATAACGCATAACGCATAACGCATAACGCATAACGCATAACGCATAACGCATAACGCATAACGCATAACGCATAACGCATAACGCATAACGCATAACGCATAACGCATAACGCATAACGCATAACGCATAACGCATAACGCATAACGCATAACGCATAACGCATAACGCATAACGCATAACGCATAACGCATAACGCATAACGCATAACGCATAACGCATAACGCATAACGCATAACGCATAACGCATAAGGCACAACGCATAACGCATCACGCAAATCTATAACACATAACGCATAACGCACAACGCACAACGCACAACGCATAACGCATAACACATAACGCATAACGCATAACGCACAACGCATAACGCACAACGCATAACGCAGAGCCCATAACGCATAACGCATAACCCATAACCCATAACGCATATCGCATAACTCATAACGCATAACGCACAACGCAGAGCCCATAACGCATAACGCATAACGCATAACGCATAAGGCACAACGCATAACGCATCACGCAAATCCATAACACATAACGCATAACGCACAACGCATAACGCATAACGCATAACGCATATCGCATAACGCATAACGCCTAACTCATATCCTACAAAGCATAACGCATAACGCATAACGCATAACGCATAACGCATAACGCACAACGCACAACGCACAACGCACAACGCATAACGCATACCGCATAATGCATAACGCATAACGCACAACGCATAACGCATAACGCATAACGCATAACGCATAACGCACAACGCACAACGCAAATCCATAACACATAACGCATAACGCATAACTCATAACGCATAACGCACAACGCACAACGCACAACGCACAACGCACAACGCACAACGCATAACGCATAACGCATAACGCATAACGCATAACGCATAACGCATAACGCATAACGCACAACGCACAACGCAAATCCATAACACATAACGCATAACGCATAACTCATAACGCATAACGCACAACGCACAACGCACAACGCACAACGCACAACGCACAACGCACAACGCACAACGCACAACGCACAACGCACAACGCATAACGCATAACGCATAACGCATAACGCACAACGCATAACGCAGAGCCCATAACGCATAACGCATAACCCATAACCCATAACGCATATCGCATAACTCATAACGCATAACGCACAACGCAGAGCCCATAACGCATAACGCATAACGCATAACGCATAACGCATAACGCATAAGGCACAACGCATAACGCATCACGCAAATCCATAACACATAACGCATAACGCACAACGCATAACGCATAACGCATAACGCATATCGCATAACGCATAACGCCTAACTCATATCCTACAAAGCATAACGCATAACGCATAACGCATAACGCATAACGCATAACGCATAACGCATAACGCATAACGCACAACGCACAACGCACAACGCACAACGCACAACGCATAACGCATACCGCATAACGCATAACGCATAACGCACAACGCATAACGCATAACGCATAACGCATAACGCATAACGCATAGCGCATAACGCATAACGCATAACGCATAACACATAACGCATAACGCATAACGCATAACACATAACGCATAACGCACAACGCATAACGCATAACGCATAACGCATAACGCATAACGCACAACGCACATCGCATAACGCATAACGCATAACGCATAACGCATAACGCATAACGCATAACGCATATCGCATAACGCATAACCTACAAAGCATAACGCAGAGCCCATTACGCATAACGCAGAACGCATAACGCATAACGCATAACCTACAAAGCATAACGCAGAGCCCATTACGCACAACGCACAACGCAAATCCATAACACATAACGCATAACGCATAACTCATAACGCATAACGCACAACGCACAACGCACAACGCACAACGCACAACGCATAACGCATAACGCATAACGCATAACGCATAACGCACAACGCATAACGCACAACGCATAACGCAGAGCCCATAACGCATAACGCATAACCCATAACCCATAACGCATATCGCATAACTCATAACGCATAACGCACAACGCAGAGCCCATAACGCATAACGCATAACGCATAACGCATAACGCATAACGCATAACGCATAACTCATAACGCATAACGCACAACGCAGAGCCCATAACGCATAACGCATAACGCATAACGCACAACGCACAACGCACAACGCACAACGCATAACGCATACCGCATAACGCATAACGCATAACGCACAACGCATAACGCATAACGCATAACGCATAACGCATAACGCATAACGCACAACGCACAACGCAAATCCATAACACATAACGCATAACGCATAACTCATAACGCATAACGCACAACGCACAACGCACAACGCACAACGCACAACGCACAACGCATAACGCATAACGCATAACGCATAACGCATAACGCATAACGCATAACGCATAACGCACAACGCACAACGCAAATCCATAACACATAACGCATAACGCATAACTCATAACGCATAACGCACAACGCACAACGCACAACGCACAACGCACAACGCACAACGCATAACGCATAACGCATAACGCATAACGCATAACGCACAACGCATAACGCAGAGCCCATAACGCATAACGCATAACCCATAACCCATAACGCATATCGCATAACTCATAACGCATAACGCACAACGCAGAGCCCATAACGCATATCGCATAACGCATAACGCCTAACTCATATCCTACAAAGCATAACGCATAACGCATAACGCATAAGGCACAACGCATAACGCATAACGCATAACGCATAACGCATAACGCATAACGCATAACGCATAACGCATAACGCATAACGCACAACGCACAACGCAAATCCATAACACATAACGCATAACGCATAACTCATAACGCATAACGCACAACGCACAACGCACAACGCACAACGCACAACGCACAACGCATAACGCATAACGCATAACGCATAACGCACAACGCATAACGCAGAGCCCATAACGCATAACGCATAACCCATAACCCATAACGCATATCGCATAACTCATAACGCATAACGCACAACGCAGAGCCCATAACGCATATCGCATAACGCATAACGCCTAACTCATATCCTACAAAGCATAACGCATAACGCATAACGCATAAGGCACAACGCATAACGCATAACGCATAACGCATAACGCATAACGCATAACGCATAACGCATAACGCATAACGCATAACGCATAACGCATAACGCATAACGCATAACGCATAACGCATAACGCATAACGCATAACGCATAACGCATAACGCATAACGCATAACGCATAACGCATAACGCATAACGCATAACGCATAACGCATAACGCATAACGCATAAATCATAACGCATAACTCATAACGCATAACGCACAACGCATAACGCATAACGAAAATCCATAACACATAACGCATAACGCATAACGCATAACGCATAACGCATAACGCATAAGGCACAACGCATAACGCATCACGCAAATCTATAACACATAACGCATAACGCACAACGCATAACGCATAACGCATAACGCATAACGCATATCGCATAACGCATAACGCCTAACTCATATCCTACAAAGCATAACGCATAACGCATAACGCATAACGCATAACGCATAACGCATAACGCATAACGCATAACGCATAACGCATAACGCATAACGCATAACGCATAACGCATAACGCATAACGCATAACGCATAACGCATAACGCATAACGCATAACGCATAACGCATAACGCATAACGCATACCGCATAACGCATAACGCACAACGCACAACGCACAACGCACAACGCACAACGCGCAACGCATAACGCATAACGCATATCGCATAACGCATAACGCCTAACTCAGATCCTACAAAGCATAACGCATAACGCATAACGCATAACGCATAACGCATAACGCATAACGCATAACGCATAACGCATAACGCATAACACATAACGCATAACGCATAACGCATAACGCATAACGCATAACGCATAACGCATAACGCATAACGCACAACGCATAACGCATAACGCAGAACGCATAACGCACAACGCATAACGCATAACGCATAACGCATAACGCATAACGCATAACGCATAACGCATAACGCATAACGCATAACGCATAACGCATAACGCATAACGCATAACGCATAACGCATAACGCATAACGCATAACGCATAACGCATAACGCATAACGCATAACGCATAACGCATAACGCATAACACATAACGCATAACGCATAACGCATAACGCATAACGCATAACGCATAACGCATAACGCATAACGCACAACGCATAACGCATAACGCAGAACGCATAACGCACAACGCATAACGCATAACGCATAACGCATAACGCATAACGCATAACGCATAACGCATAACGCATAACGCATAACGCACAACGCATAACGCAGAGCCCATAACGCATAACGCATAACCCATAACCCATAACGCATATCGCATAACTCATAACGCATAACGCACAACGCAGAGCCCATAACGCATATCGCATAACGCATAACGCCTAACTCATATCCTACAAAGCATAACGCATAACGCATAACGCATAAGGCACAACGCATAACGCATAACGCATAACGCATAACGCATAACGCATAACGCATAACGCATAACGCATAACGCATAACGCACAACGCACAACGCAAATCCATAACACATAACGCATAACGCATAACTCATAACGCATAACGCACAACGCACAACGCACAACGCACAACGCACAACGCACAACGCATAACGCATAACGCATAACGCATAACGCACAACGCATAACGCAGAGCCCATAACGCATAACGCATAACCCATAACCCATAACGCATATCGCATAACTCATAACGCATAACGCACAACGCAGAGCCCATAACGCATATCGCATAACGCATAACGCCTAACTCATATCCTACAAAGCATAACGCATAACGCATAACGCATAAGGCACAACGCATAACGCATAACGCATAACGCATAACGCATAACGCATAACGCATAACGCATAACGCATAACGCATAACGCATAACGCATAACGCATAACGCATAACGCATAACGCATAACGCATAACGCATAACGCATAACGCATAACGCATAACGCATAACGCATAACGCATAACGCATAACGCATAACGCATAACGCATAACGCATAACGCATAACGCATAACGCATAAATCATAACGCATAACTCATAACGCATAACGCACAACGCATAACGCATAACGAAAATCCATAACACATAACGCATAACGCATAACGCATAACGCATAACGCATAACGCATAAGGCACAACGCATAACGCATCACGCAAATCTATAACACATAACGCATAACGCACAACGCATAACGCATAACGCATAACGCATAACGCATATCGCATAACGCATAACGCCTAACTCATATCCTACAAAGCATAACGCATAACGCATAACGCATAACGCATAACGCATAACGCATAACGCATAACGCATAACGCATAACGCATAACGCATAACGCATAACGCATAACGCATAACGCATAACGCATAACGCATAACGCATAACGCATAACGCATAACGCATAACGCATACCGCATAACGCATAACGCACAACGCACAACGCACAACGCACAACGCACAACGCGCAACGCATAACGCATAACGCATATCGCATAACGCATAACGCCTAACTCAGATCCTACAAAGCATAACGCATAACGCATAACGCATAACGCATAACGCATAACGCATAACGCATAACGCATAACGCATAACGCATAACACATAACGCATAACGCATAACGCATAACGCATAACGCATAACGCATAACGCATAACGCATAACGCACAACGCATAACGCATAACGCAGAACGCATAACGCACAACGCATAACGCATAACGCATAACGCATAACGCATAACGCATAACGCATAACGCATAACGCATAACGCATAACGCATAACGCATAACGCATAACGCATAACGCATAACGCATAACGCATAACGCATAACGCATAACGCATAACGCATAACGCATAACGCATAACGCATAACGCATAACGCATAACGCATAACGCATAACGCATAACGCATAACGCATAACGCATAACGCATAACGCATAACGCATAACGCATAACGCATAACGCATAACGCATAACGCATAACGCATAACGCATAACGCATAACGCATAACGCACAACGCACAACGCACAACGCACAACGCACAACGCGCAACGCATAACCCATAACGCATATCGCATAACTCATAACGCATAACGCACAACGCAGAGCCCATAACGCATAACGCATAACGCATAACGCATAACGCATAAGGCACAACGCATAACGCATCACGCAAATCCATAACACATAACGCATAACGCACAACGCATAACGCATAACGCATAACGCATATCGCATAACGCATAACGCCTAACTCATATCCTACAAAGCATAACGCATAACGCATAACGCATAACGCATAACGCATAACGCATAACGCATAACGCACAACGCACAACGCACAACGCACAACGCACAACGCATAACGCATACCGCATAACGCATAACGCATAACGCATAACGCACAACGCATAACGCATAACGCATAACGCATAACGCATAACTCATAACGCATAACGCACAACGCACAACGCACAACGCACAACGCACAACGCATAATGCATAACGCATAACGCATAACGCATAACGCATAACGCATAACGCACAACGCATAACGCAGAGCCCATAACGCATAACGCATAGCCCATAACCCATAACGCATATCGCATAACTCATAACGCATAACGCACAACGCAGAGCCCATAACGCATAACGCATAACGCATAACGCATAAGGCACAACGCATAACGCATCACGCAAATCCATAACACATAACGCATAACGCACAACGCATAACGCATAACGCATAACGCATATCGCATAACGCATAACGCCTAACTCATATCCTACAAAGCATAACGCATAACGCATAACGCATAAGGCACAACGCATAACGCATCACGCAAATCCATAACACATAACGCATAACGCACAACGCATAACGCATAACGCATATCGCATAACGCATAACGCCTAACTCATATCCTACAAAGCATAACGCATAACGCACAACGCATAACGCAGAGCCCATAACGCATAACGCATAACCCATAACCCATAACGCATATCGCATAACTCATAACGCATAACGCACAACGCA
This sequence comes from Lasioglossum baleicum, assembly GCF_051020765.1. NCBI lineage: Eukaryota > Metazoa > Arthropoda > Insecta > Hymenoptera > Halictidae > Lasioglossum > Lasioglossum baleicum. The sequence continues at coordinate 16,382 of NW_027469227.1, forward strand.
GAGCCCATAACGCATAACGCATAACGCATAACGCATAAGGCACAACGCATAACGCATCACGCAAATCCATAACACATAACGCATAACGCACAACGCATAACGCATAACGCATAACGCATATCGCATAACGCATAACGCCTAACTCATATCCTACAAAGCATAACGCATAACGCATAACGCATAAGGCACAACGCATAACGCATAACGCATAACGCATAACGCATAACGCATAACGCATAACGCATAACGCATAACGCATAACGCATAACGCATAACGCATAACGCATAACGCATAACGCATAACGCATAACGCATAACGCATAACGCATAACGCATAACGCATAACGCATAACGCATAACGCATAACGCATAACGCATAACGCATAACTCATAACGCATAACTCATAACGCATAACGCACAACGCATAACGCATAACGAAAATCCATAACACATAACGCATAACGCATAACGCATAACGCATAACGCATAACGCATAACGCATAACGCATAACGCATAACGCATAACGCATAACGCATAACGCATAACGCATAACGCATAACGCATAACGCATAACGCATAACGCATAACGCATAACGCATAACGCATAACGCATAACGCATAACGCATAACGCATAACGCATAACGCATAACGCATAACGCATAACGCATAACGCATAACGCATAACGCATAACGCATAAGGCACAACGCATAACGCATCACGCAAATCTATAACACATAACGCATAACGCACAACGCATAACGCATAACGCATAACGCATATCGCATAACGCATAACGCCTAACTCATATCCTACAAAGCATAACGTATAACGCATAACGCATAACGCATAACGCATAACGCATAACGCATAACGCATAACGCATAACGCATAACGCATAACGCATAACGCATAACGCATAACGCACAACGCACAACGCACAACGCACAACGCACAACGCATAACGCATAACGCATATCGCATAACGCATAACGCCTAACTCAGATCCTACAAAGCATAACGCATAACGCATAACGCATAACGCATAACACATAACGCATAACGCATAACGCACAACGCATAACGCATAACGCATGACGCACAACGCACAACGCACAACGCATAACGCATAACGCATAACGCATAACGCATAACGCATAACGCACAACGCACAACGCACAACGCACAACGCACAACGCATAACGCATAACGCATAACGCATAACGCATACCGCACAACGCATAACGCAGAGCCCATAACGCATAACGCATAACCCATAACCCATAACGCATATCGCATAACTCATAACGCATAACGCACAACGCAGAGCCCATAACGCATAACGCATAACGCATAACGCATAAGGCACAACGCATAACGCATAACGCAAATCCATAACACATAACGCATAACGCACAACGCATAACGCATAACGCATATCGCATAACGCATAACGCCTAACTCAGATCCTACAAAGCATAACGCATAACGCATAACGCATAACGCATAACGCATAACGCATAACGCATAACGCACAACGCATAACGCATAACGCATAACGCACAACGCACAACGCACAACGCATAACGCATAACGCATAACGCATAACGCATAACGCATAACGCACAACGCACAACGCACAACGCACAACGCACAACGCATAACGCATAACGCATAACGCATAACGCATATTACGCATAACGCATAACGCACAACGCATAACCCATAACGCATAACGCATAACCCATAACCCATAACGCATATCGCATAACTCATAACGCATAACGCACAACGCAGAGCCCATAACGCATAACGCATAACGCATAACGCATAAGGCACAACGCATAACGCATAACGCAAATCCATAACACATAACGCATAACGCACAACGCATAACGCATAACGCATAAAGCATATCGCATAACGCATAACGCCTAACTCATATCCTACAAAGCATAACGCATAACGCATAACGCATAACGCATAACGCATAACGCATAACGCATAACGCATAACGCATAACGCATAACGCATAACGCATAACGCATAACGCATATTACGCATAACGCATAACGCACAACGCATAACGCAAATCCATAACACATAACGCATAACGCACAACGCATAACGCATAACGCATAACGCATAACGCATAACGCATAACGCATAACGCATAACGCATAACGCATAACGCATAACGCATAACGCATAACGCATAACGCATAACGCATAACGCATAACGCATAACGCACAACGCACAACGCACAACGCACAACGCATAACGCATAACGCATAACGCATAACGCACAACGCACAACGCACAACGCATAACGCATAACGCATAACGCACAACGCACAACGCACAACGCACAACGCACAACGCACAACGCATAACGCATAACGCATAACGCATAACGCATAACGCATAACGCATAACGCATAACGCATAACGCACAACGCACAACGCACAACGCACAACGCACAACGCATAACGCATAACGCATATCGCATAACGCATAACGCCTAACTCAGATCCTACAAAGCATAACGCATAACGCATAACGCATAACGCATAACGCATAACGCATAACGCATAACGCATAACGCATAACGCATAACGCATAACGCATAACGCATAACGCATAACGCATAACGCATAACGCATAACGCATAACGCATAACGCATAACGCATAACGCATAACGCATAACGCATAACACATAACGCATAACGCATAACGCACAACGCACAACGCACAACGCACAACGCACAACGCGCAACGCATAACGCATAACGCATATCGCATAACGCATAACGCCTAACTCAGATCCTACAAAGCATAACGCATAACGCATAACGCATAACGCATAACGCATAACGCATAACGCATAACGCATAACGCATAACGCATAACGCATAACGCATAACGCATAACGCATAACGCATAACGCATAACGCATAACGCATAACGCATAACGCATAACGCATAACGCATAACGCATAACGCATAACGCATAACGCATAACGCATAACGCACAACGCATAACGCATAACGCATAACGCACAACGCACAACGCATAACGCATAACGCATAACGCATAACGCATAACGCACAACGCATAACGCATAACGCACAACGCAGAACGCATAACGCATAACGCATAACGCATAACGCATAACGCATAACGCATAACGCATAACGCATAACGTATAACGCATAACGCACAACGCATAACGCATAACGCATAACGCACAACGCACAACGCACAACGCATAACGCATAACGCATAACGCATAACGCATAACGCACAACGCACAACGCACAACGCACAACGCACAACGCATAACGCATAACGCATAACGCATAACGCATAACGCATAACGCATAACGCATAACGCAGAACGCATAACGCAGAACGCATAACGCACAACGCACAACGCATAACGCACAACGCACAACGCATAACGCATAACGCATAACGCATAACGCACAACGCACAACGCATAACGCACAACGCACAACGCATAACGCATAACGCATAACGCATAACGCATAACGCACAACGCATAACGCATAACGCAGAACGCATAACGCACAACGCACAACGCATAACGCATAACGCATAACGCATAACGCATAACGCATAACGCATAACGCATAACGCATAACGCATAACGCATAACGCATAACGCATAACGCATAACGCATAACGCATAACGCATAACGCATAACGCATAACGCATAACGCATAACGCATAACGCATAACGCATAACGCATAACGCATAACGCACAACGCACAACGCACAACGCACAACGCACAACGCGCAACGCATAACGCATAACGCATATCGCATAACGCATAACGCCTAACTCAGGTCCTACAAAGCATAACGCCTAACTCAGATCCTACAAAGCATAACGCATAACGCATAACGCATAACGCATAACGCATAACCCATAACCCATAACGCATATCGCATATCGCATAACTCATAACGCATAACGCATAACGCATAACGCATAACGCATAACGCATAACGCATAACGCATAACGCATAACGCATAACGCATAACGCATAACGCATAACGCATAACGCATAACGCATAACGCATAACGCATAACGCATAACGCATAACGCATAACGCATATCGCATAACGCATAACGCATAACGCATAACGCATAACGCATAACGCATAACGCATAACGCATAACGCATAACGCATAACGCATAACGCATAACGCATAACGCATAACGCATAACGCATAACGCATAACGCATAACGCATAACGCATAACGCATAACGCATAACGCATAACTCATAACGCATAACGCATAACGCATAACGCATAACGCATAACGCATAACGCATATGGCATAACGCATAACGCATAACGCATAACGCATAACGCATAACGCATAACGCATAACGCATAACGCATAACGCATAACGCATAACGCATAACGCATAACGCATAACGCATAACGCATAACGCATAACGCATAACGCATAACGCATAACGCATAACGCATAACGCACAACGCATAACGCATAACGCATAACGCACAACGCACAACGCATAACGCATAACGCATAACGCATAACGCATAACGCACAACGCATAACGCATAACGCACAACGCAGAACGCATAACGCATAACGCATAACGCATAACGCATAACGCATAACGCATAACGCATAACGCATAACGCATAACGTATAACGCATAACGCACAACGCATAACGCATAACGCATAACGCACAACGCACAACGCACAACGCATAACGCATAACGCATAACGCATAACGCATAACGCATAACGCATAACGCACAACGCACAACGCACAACGCACAACGCACAACGCATAACGCATAACGCATAACGCATAACGCATAACGCACAACGCATAACGCATAACGCACAACGCAGAACGCATAACGCATAACGCATAACGCATAACGCATAACGCATAACGCATAACGCATAACGCATAACGCATAACGTATAACGCATAACGCACAACGCATAACGCATAACGCATAACGCACAACGCACAACGCACAACGCATAACGCATAACGCATAACGCATAACGCATAACGCATAACGCATAACGCACAACGCACAACGCACAACGCACAACGCACAACGCATAACGCATAACGCATAACGCATAACGCATAACGCATAACGCATAACGCATAACGCATAACGCAGAACGCATAACGCAGAACGCATAACGCACAACGCACAACGCATAACGCATAACGCACAACGCACAACGCACAACGCACAACGCACAACGCATAACGCATAACGCATAACGCATAACGCATAACGCATAACGCATAACGCATAACGCAGAACGCATAACGCAGAACGCATAACGCACAACGCATAACGCATAACGCAGAACGCATAACGCACAACGCACAACGCATAACGCATAACGCATAACGCATAACGCACAACGCATAACGCATAACGCATAACGCACAACGCACAACGCATAACGCATAACGCATAACGCATAACGCATAACGCACAACGCATAACGCATAACGCATAACGCATAACGCACAACGCACAACGCACAACGCACAACGCACAACGCATAACGCATAACGCATATCGCATAACGCATAACGCCTAACTCAGATCCTACAAAGCATAACGCATAACGCATAACGCATAACGCATAACACATAACGCATAACGCATAACGCACAACGCATAACGCATAACGCATGACGCACAACGCACAACGCACAACGCATAACGCATAACGCATAACGCATAACGCATAACGCATAACGCACAACGCACAACGCACAACGCACAACGCACAACGCATAACGCATAACGCATAACGCATAACGCATACCGCACAACGCATAACGCAGAGCCCATAACGCATAACGCATAACCCATAACCCATAACGCATATCGCATAACTCATAACGCATAACGCACAACGCAGAGCCCATAACGCATAACGCATAACGCATAACGCATAAGGCACAACGCATAACGCATAACGCAAATCCATAACACATAACGCATAACGCACAACGCATAACGCATAACGCATATCGCATAACGCATAACGCCTAACTCAGATCCTACAAAGCATAACGCATAACGCATAACGCATAACGCATAACGCATAACGCATAACGCATAACGCACAACGCATAACGCATAACGCATAACGCACAACGCACAACGCACAACGCATAACGCATAACGCATAACGCATAACGCATAACGCATAACGCACAACGCACAACGCACAACGCACAACGCACAACGCATAACGCATAACGCATAACGCATAACGCATATTACGCATAACGCATAACGCACAACGCATAACGCAGAGCCCATAACGCATAACGCATAACCCATAACCCATAACGCATATCGCATAACTCATAACGCATAACGCACAACGCAGAGCCCATAACGCATAACGCATAACGCATAACGCATAAGGCACAACGCATAACGCATAACGCAAATCCATAACACATAACGCATAACGCACAACGCATAACGCATAACGCATAAAGCATATCGCATAACGCATAACGCCTAACTCATATCCTACAAAGCATAACGCATAACGCATAACGCATAACGCATAACGCATAACGCATAACGCATAACGCATAACGCATAACGCATAACGCATAACGCATAACGCATAACGCATAACGCATATTACGCATAACGCATAACGCACAACGCATAACGCAAATCCATAACACATAACGCATAACGCACAACGCATAACGCATAACGCATAACGCATAACGCATAACGCATAACGCATAACGCATAACGCATAACGCATAACGCATAACGCATAACGCATAACGCATAACGCATAACGCATAACGCATAACGCATAACGCATAACGCACAACGCACAACGCACAACGCACAACGCATAACGCATAACGCATAACGCATAACGCACAACGCACAACGCACAACGCATAACGCATAACGCATAACGCACAACGCACAACGCACAACGCACAACGCACAACGCATAACGCATAACGCATAACGCATAACGCATAACGCATAACGCATAACGCATAACGCATAACGCACAACGCACAACGCACAACGCACAACGCACAACGCATAACGCATAACGCATATCGCATAACGCATAACGCCTAACTCAGATCCTACAAAGCATAACGCATAACGCATAACGCATAACGCATAACGCATAACGCATAACGCATAACGCATAACGCATAACGCATAACGCATAACGCATAACGCATAACGCATAACGCATAACGCATAACGCATAACGCATAACGCATAACGCATAACGCATAACACATAACGCATAACGCATAACGCACAACGCACAACGCACAACGCACAACGCACAACGCGCAACGCATAACGCATAACGCATATCGCATAACGCATAACGCCTAACTCAGATCCTACAAAGCATAACGCATAACGCATAACGCATAACGCATAACGCATAACGCATAACGCATAACGCATAACGCATAACGCATAACGCATAACGCATAACGCATAACGCATAACGCATAACGCATAACGCATAACGCATAACGCATAACGCATAACGCATAACGCATAACGCATAACGCATAACGCATAACGCACAACGCATAACGCATAACGCATAACGCACAACGCACAACGCATAACGCATAACGCATAACGCATAACGCATAACGCACAACGCATAACGCATAACGCACAACGCAGAACGCATAACGCATAACGCATAACGCATAACGCATAACGCATAACGCATAACGCATAACGCATAACGTATAACGCATAACGCACAACGCATAACGCATAACGCATAACGCACAACGCACAACGCACAACGCATAACGCATAACGCATAACGCATAACGCATAACGCACAACGCACAACGCACAACGCACAACGCACAACGCATAACGCATAACGCATAACGCATAACGCATAACGCATAACGCATAACGCATAACGCAGAACGCATAACGCAGAACGCATAACGCACAACGCACAACGCATAACGCACAACGCACAACGCATAACGCATAACGCATAACGCATAACGCACAACGCACAACGCATAACGCACAACGCACAACGCATAACGCATAACGCATAACGCATAACGCATAACGCACAACGCATAACGCATAACGCAGAACGCATAACGCACAACGCACAACGCATAACGCATAACGCATAACGCATAACGCATAACGCATAACGCATAACGCATAACGCATAACGCATAACGCATAACGCATAACGCATAACGCATAACGCATAACGCATAACGCATAACGCATAACGCATAACCCATAACGCATAACGCATAACGCATAACGCATAACGCATATCGCACAACGCACAACGCACAACGCACAACGCACAACGCGCAACGCATAACGCATAACGCATATCGCATAACGCATAACGCCTAACTCAGGTCCTACAAAGCATAACGCCTAACTCAGATCCTACAAAGCATAACGCATAACGCATAACGCATAACGCATAACGCATAACGCATAACCCATAACCCATAACGCATATCGCATATCGCATAACTCATAACGCATAACGCATAACGCATAACGCATAACGCATAACGCATAACGCATAACGCATAACGCATAACGCATAACGCATAACGCATAACGCATAACGCATAACGCATAACGCATAACGCATAACGCATAACGCATAACGCATAACGCATAACGCATAACGCATAACGCATAACGCATAACGCATAACGCATAACGCATAACGCATAACGCATAACGCATAACGCATAACGCATAACGCATAACGCATAACGCATAACGCATAACGCATAACGCATAACGCATAACGCATAACGCATAACGCATAACTCATAACGCATAACGCATAACGCATAACGCATAACGCATAACGCATAACGCATATGGCATAACGCATAACGCATAACGCATAACGCATAACGCATAACGCATAACGCATAACGCATAACGCATAACGCATAACGCATAACGCATAACGCATAACGCATAACGCATAACGCATAACGCATAACGCATAACGCATAACGCATAACGCATAACGCATAACGCATAACGCACAACGCATAACGCATAACGCATAACGCACAACGCACAACGCATAACGCATAACGCATAACGCATAACGCATAACGCACAACGCATAACGCATAACGCACAACGCAGAACGCATAACGCATAACGCATAACGCATAACGCATAACGCATAACGCATAACGCATAACGCATAACGCATAACGTATAACGCATAACGCACAACGCATAACGCATAACGCATAACGCACAACGCACAACGCACAACGCATAACGCATAACGCATAACGCATAACGCATAACGCATAACGCATAACGCACAACGCACAACGCACAACGCACAACGCACAACGCATAACGCATAACGCATAACGCATAACGCATAACGCACAACGCATAACGCATAACGCACAACGCAGAACGCATAACGCATAACGCATAACGCATAACGCATAACGCATAACGCATAACGCATAACGCATAACGCATAACGTATAACGCATAACGCACAACGCATAACGCATAACGCATAACGCACAACGCACAACGCACAACGCATAACGCATAACGCATAACGCATAACGCATAACGCATAACGCATAACGCACAACGCACAACGCACAACGCACAACGCACAACGCATAACGCATAACGCATAACGCATAACGCATAACGCATAACGCATAACGCATAACGCAGAACGCATAACGCAGAACGCATAACGCACAACGCACAACGCATAACGCATAACGCACAACGCACAACGCACAACGCACAACGCACAACGCATAACGCATAACGCATAACGCATAACGCATAACGCATAACGCATAACGCATAACGCAGAACGCATAACGCAGAACGCATAACGCACAACGCATAACGCATAACGCAGAACGCATAACGCACAACGCACAACGCATAACGCATAACGCATAACGCATAACGCATAACGCATAACGCATAACGCATAACGCATAACGCATAACGCATAACGCATAACGCATAACGCATAACGCATAACGCATAACGCATAACGCATAACGCATAACGCATAACGCATAACGCATAACGCACAACGCACAACGCACAACGCACAACGCGCAACGCATAACGCATAACGCATATCGCATAACGCATAACGCCTAACTCAGATCCTACAAAGCATAACGCCTAACTCAGATCCTACAAAGCATAACGCATAACGCATAACGCATAACGCATAACGCATAACCCATAACCCATAACGCATATCGCATATCGCATAACTCATAACGCATAACGCATAACGCATAACGCATAACGCATAACGCATAACGCATAACGCATAACGCATAACGCATAACGGATAACGGATAACGGATAACGCATGACGCATAACGCATAACGCATAACGCATAACGCATAACGCATAACGCATAACGCATAACGCATAACGCATAACGCATAACGGATAACGCATAACGCATAACGCATAACGCATAACGCATAACGCATAACGCATAACGCATAACGCATAACGCATAACGCATAACGCATAACGCATAACGCATAACGCATAACGCATAACGCATAACGCATAACTCATAACGCATAACGCACAACGCATAACGCATAACGAAAATCCATAACACATAACGCATAACGCATAACGCATAACGCATAACGCATACCGCATAACGCACAACGCATTACGCATAACGCATAACGCATAACGCATAACGCATAACGCATAACGCACAACGCACAACGCACAACGGACAACGCATAACGCATAACGCATAACGCATAACGCACAACGCACAACGCAGAACGCATAACGCATAACGCATAACGCATAACGCACAACGCACAACGCATAACGCAGAACGCATAACGCATAACGCATAACCTACAAAGCATAACGCAGAGCCCATTACGCATAACGCATAACGCATAACGCATAACGCATAACGCATAACGCATAACGCATAACGCATAACGCATAATGCATAACGCATAACGCATAACGCATAACGCATAACGCATAACGCATAACGCATAACGCATAACGCATAACGCATAACGCATAACGCATAACGCATAACGCATAACGCATAACGCATAACGCATAACGCATAACGCATAACGCATAACGCATAACGCATAACGCATAACGCATAACGCATAACGCATAACGCATAACGCATAACGCATAACGCATAACGCATAACGCATAACGCATAACGCATAACGCATAACGCATAACGCATAACGCATAACGCATAACGCATAACGCATAACGCATAACGCATAACGCATAACGCATAACGCATAACGCATAACGCATAACGCATAACGCATAACGCATAACGCATAACGCATAACGCATAACGCATAACGCATAACGCATAACGCATAACGCATAACGCATAACGCATAACGCATAACGCATAACGCATAACGCATTACGCATAACGCATAACGCATAACGCATAACGCATAACGCATAACGCAAAACGCATAACGCATAACGCATAACGCATAACGCACAACGCATAACGCATAACTCATAACGCATAACGCAGAACGCATAACGCATAACGCATAACGCATAACGCATAACGCATAACGCATAACGCATAACGCATAACGCATAACGCTTAACGCATAACGCATAACGCATAACGCTTAACGCACAACGCATAACGCAGAGCCCATAACGCATAATGCATAACCCATAACGCATATCGCATAACTCATAACGCATAACGCACAACGCAGAGCCCATAACGCATAACGCATAACGCATAACGCAAATCCATAACACATAACGCATAACGCACAACGCATAACGCATATCGCATAACGCATAACGCCTAACTCATATCCTACAAAGCATAACGCATAACGCATAACGCATAACGCAGAACGCATAACGCACAACGCACAACGCATAACGCATAACGCATAACGCATAACGCATAACGCATAACGCATAACGCATAACGCATAACGCATTACGCATAACGCATAACGCATAACGCATAACGCATAACGCATAACGCATAACGCATAACGCATAACGCATAACGCATAACGCATAACGCATAACGCATAACGCATAACGCATAACGCATAACGCACAACGCATAACGCATAACGCATAACGCATAACGCATAACGCATAACGCATAACGCATAACGCATAACGCATAACGCACAACGCACAACGCATAACGCATAACGCATAACGCATAACGCATAACGCATAACGCATAACGCATAACGCATAACGCATAACGCATAACGCATAACGCATAACGCATAACGCATAACGCATAACGCATAACGCATAACGCATAACGCATAACGCATAACGCATAACGCAGAACGCATAACGTATAACGCATAACGCATAACGCATAACGCATAACGCATAACGCATAACGCATAACGCATAACGCATAACGCATAACGCACAACGCACAACGCAAATCCATAACACATAACGCATAACGCATAACTCATAACGCATAACGCACAACGCACAACGCACAACGCACAACGCACAACGCATAACGCATAACGCATAACGCATAACGCATAACGCATAACGCATAACGCATAACGCATAACGCATAACGCATAACGCATAACGCATAACGCATAACGCATAACGCATAACGCATAACGCATAACGCATAACGCATAACGCATAACGCATAACGCATAACGCATAACGCATAACGCATAACGCATAACGCATAACGCATAACGCATAACGCATAACGCATAACGCATAACGCATAACGCATAACGCATAACGCATAACGCATAACGCATAACGCATAACGCATAACGCATAACGCATAACGCATAACGCATAACGCATATGGCATAACGCATAACGCATAACGCATAACGCATAACGCATAACGCATAACGCATAACGCATAACGCATAACGCATAACGCATAACGCATAACGCATAACGCATAACGCATAACGCATAACGCACAACGCATAACGCATAACGCATAACGCATATCGCATAACGCATAACGCCTAACTCATATCCTACAAAGCATAACGCATAACGCATAACGCATAACGCAGAACGCATAACGCACAACGCACAACGCATAACGCATAACGCATAACGCATAACGCATAACGCATAACGCATAACGCATAACGCATAACTCATAACGCATAACGCATAACGCATAACGCATAACGCATAACGCATAACACATAACGCATAACGCATAACGCATAACGCATAACTCATAACGCATAACGCACAACGCATAACGCATAACGAAAATCCATAACACATAACGCATAACGCATAACGCATAACGCATAACGCATAACGCATAACGCATAACGCATAACGCATAACGCATAACGCATAACGCATAACGCATAACGCATAACGCATAACGCATAACGCATAACGCATAACGCATAACGCATAACGCATAACGCATAACGCATAACGCATAACGCATAACGCATAACGCATAACGCATAACGCATAACGCATAACGCATAACGCATAACGCATAACGCATAACGCATAACGCATAACGCATAACGCATAACGCATAACGCATAACGCATAACGCATAACGCATAACGCATAACGCATAACGCATAACGCATAACGCATAACGCATAACGCATAACGCATAACGCATAACGCATAACGCACAACGCACAACGCACAACGAATAACGCATAACGCATAACGCACAACGCATAACGCATAACGCAGAACGCATAACGCATAACGCATAACGCATAACGCATAACGCATAACGCATAACGCATAACGCATAACGCATAACGCATAACGCATAACGCATAACGCATAACGCATAACGCATAACGCATAACGCATAACGCATAACGCATAACGCATAACGCATAACGCATAACGCATAACGCATAACGCATAACGCATAACGCATAACGCATAACGCATAACGCACAACGCACAACACATAACGCATAACGCATAACGCATAACGCATAACGCATAACGGATAACGCATAACGCATAACGCATAACGCATAACGCATAACACATAACGCATAACGCATAACGCATAACACATAACGCATAACTCACAACGCACAACGCATAACGCATAACGCATAACGCATAACGCACAACGCACATCGCATAACGCATAACGCATAACGCATAACGCATAACGCATAACGCATAACGCATAACGCATAACGCATAACGCATAACGCTTAACGCATAACGCATAACGCATAACGCACAACGCACAACGCACAACGCACAACGCACAACGCATAACGCATAACGCATAACGCATAACGCACAACGCATAACGCATAACGCATAACGCATAACGCATAACGCATAACGCATAACACATAACGCATAACGCATAACGCATAACGCAAATCCATAACACATAACGCATAACGCATAACGCATAACGCATAACTCATAACGCATAACGCACAACGCATAACGAAAATCCATAATACATAACGCATAACGCATAACGCATAACGCACAACGCACAACGCACAACGCATAACGCATAACGCATAACGCATAACGCACAACGCATAACGCATAACGCATAACGCATAACGCACAACGCACAACGCATAACGCATAATGCATAACGCATAACGCATAACGCATAACGCATAACGCACAACGCACAACGCACAACGCACAACGCATAACGCATAACGCATAACGCATAACGCATAACGCACAACGCACAACGCACAACGCACAACGCACAACGCATAACGCATAACGCATAACGCATAACGCATAACGCATAACGCACAACGCATAACGCAGAGCCCATAACGCATAACGCATAACGCATAACGCATAACGCATAACGCATAACGCATAACGCATAACGCATAACGCATAACGCATAACGCATAACGCATAACGCATAACGCATAACGCATAACGCATAACGCATAACGCATAACGCATAACGCATAACGCATAACGCATAACGCATAACGCATAACGCATAACGCATAACGCATAACGCATAACGCATAACGCATAACGCATAACGCATAACGCATAACGCATAACGCATAACGCATAACGCATAACGCATAACGCATAACGCATAACGTACAACGCACAACGCACAACGCACAACGCATAACGCATAACGCATAACGCATAACGCATAACGCATAACGCATAACGCATAACGCATAACGCATAACGCATAACGCATAACGCATAACGCATAACGCATAACGCATAACGCATAACGCATAACGCATAACGCATAACGCATAACGCATAACGCATAACGCAGAACGCATAACGCATAACGCACAACGCACAACGCACAACGCACAACGCACAACGCACAACGCACAACGCATAACGCATAACGCATAACGCACAACGCATAACGCATAACGCATAACGCATAACGCATAACGCATAACGCATAACACATAACGCATAACGCATAACGCATAACGCAAATCCATAACACATAACGCATAACGCATAACGCATAACGCATAACTCATAACGCATAACGCACAACGCATAACGCATAACGAAAATCCATAACACATAACGCATAACGCATAACGCATAACGCATAACGCATAACGCATAACGCATAACGCATAACGCATAACGCATAACGCATAACGCATAACGCATAACGCATAACGCATAACGCATAACGCATAACGCATAACGCATAACGCATAACGCATAACGCATTACGCATAACGCATAACGCATAACGCATAACGCATAACGCATAACGCAAAACGCATAACGCATAACGCATAACGCATAACGCACAACGCATAACGCATAACGCATAACGCATAACGCATAACGCAGAACGCATAACGCATAACGCATAACGCATAACGCATAACGCATAACGCATAACGCATAACGCATAACGCATAACGCATAACGCATAACGCATAACGCATAACGCATAACGCATAACGCATAACGCATAACGCATAACGCATAACGCATAACGCATAACGCATAACGCATAACGCATAACGCATAACGCATAACGCATAACGCATAACGCATAACGCATAACGCATAACGCATAACGCACAACGCACAACGCACAACGCACAACGCATAACGCATAACGCATAACGCATAACGCATAACGCATAACGCATAACGCATAACGCATAACGCATAACGCATAACGCATAACGCATAACGCATAACGCATAACGCATAACGCATAACGCATAACGCATAACGCATAACGCATAACGCATAACGCATAACGCATAACGCATAACGCATAACGCATAACGTATAACGCACAACGCACAACGCACAACGCACAACGCACAACGCACAACGCACAACGCACAACGCATAACGCATAACGCATAACGCATAACGCATAACGCATAACGCATAACGCATAACGCATAACGCATAACGCATAACGCATAACGCATAACGCATAACGCATAACGCATAACGCATAACGCATAACGCATAACGCATAACGCATAACGCATATCGCATAACGCATAACGTCTAACTCATATCCTACAAAGCATAACGCATAACGCATAACGCATAACGCATAAAGCATAACGCATAACGCATAACGCATAACGCATAACGCATAACGCATAACGCATAACGCATAACGCATAACGCATAACGCGTAACGCATAACGCATAACGCATAACGCATAACGCATAACGCATAACGCATAACGCATAACGCATAACGCATAACGCATAACGCATAACGCATAACGCACAACGCATAACGCAGAGCCCATAACGCATAATGCATAACCCATAACGCATAACGCATAACGCATAACGCATAACGCATAACCCATAACGCATAACGCAAAACGCATAACGCATAACGCATAACGCATAACGCATTACGCATAACGCATAACGCATAACGCATAACGCATAACGCATAACGCATAACGCATAACGCATAACGCATAACGCATAACGCATAACGCCTAACTCATATCCTACAAAGCATAACGCATAACGCATAACGCATAACGCATAACGCATAACGCATAACGCATAACGCATAACGCATAACGCATAACGCATAACGCATAACGCATAACGCAAATCCATAACACATAACGCATAACGCACAACGCATAACGCATAACGCATAACGCATATCGCATAACGCATAACGCCTAACTCATATCCTACAAAGCATAACGCATAACGCATAACGCATAACGCATAACGCATAACGCATAACGCATAACGCATAACGCATAACGCATAACGCATAACGCATAACGCATAACGCATAACGCATAACGCATAACGCATAACGCATAACGCATAACGCATAACGCATAACGCATAACGCATAACGCATAACGCATAACGCATAACGCATAACGCATAACGTATAACGTATAACGCACAACGCACAACGCACAACGCACAACGCACAACGCAAAACGCATAACGCATAACGCATAACGCATAACGCATAACGCATAACGCATAACGCATAACGCATAACGCATAACGCATAACGCATAACGCATAACGCATAACGCATAACGCATAACGCACAACGCATAACGCAGAGCCCATAACGCATAATGCATAACCCATAACGCATAACGCATAACGCATAACGCATAACGCATAACCCATAACGCATAACGCAAAACGCATAACGCATAACGCATAACGCATAACGCATAACGCATAACGCATAACGCATAACGCATAACGCATAACGCATAACGCATAACGCATAACGCATAACGCATAACGCATAACGCATAACGCATAACGCCTAACTCATATCCTACAAAGCATAACGCATAACGCATAACGCATAACGCATAACGCATAACGCATAACGCATAACGCATAACGCATAACGCATAACGCATAACGCATAACGCATAACGCATAACGCATAACGCATAACGCAAATCCATAACACATAACGCATAACGCACAACGCATAACGCATAACGCATAACGCATATCGCATAACGCATAACGCCTAACTCATATCCTACAAAGCATAACGCATAACGCATAACGCATAACGCATAACGCATAACGCATAACGCATAACGCATAACGCATAACGCATAACGCATAACGCATAACGCATAACGCATAACGCATAACGCATAACGCATAACGCATAACGCATAACGCATAACGCATAACGCATAACGCATAACGCATAACGCATAACGCATAACGCATAACGCATAACGCATAACGCATAACGCATAACGCATAACGCATAACGCATAACGCATAACGCATAACGCATAACGCATAACGCATAACGCATAACGCATAACGCATAACGCATAACGCATAACGCATAACGCATAACGCATAACGCATAACGCATAACGCATAACGCATAACGCATAACGCATAACGCATAACGCATAACGCATAACGCATAACGCATAACGCATAACGCATAACGCATAACGCATAACGCATAACGCATAACGCATAACGCATAACGCATAACGCATAACGCATAACGCATAACGCATAACGCATACCGCATAACGCATAACGCATAACGCATAACGCATAACGCATAACGCATAACGCATAACGCATAACGCCTAACTCATATCCTACAAAGCATAACGCATAACGCATAACGCATAACGCATAACGCATAACGCATAACGCATAACGCATAACGCATAACGCATAACGCATAACGCATAACGCATAACGCATAACGCATAACGCATAACGCATAACGCATAACGCATAACGCATAACGCATAACGCATAACGCATAACGCATAACGCCTAACTCATATCCTACAAAGCATAACGCATAACGCATAACGCATAACGCATAACGCATAACGCATAACGCATAACGCATAACGCATAACGCATAACGCATAACGCATAACGCATAACGCATAACGCATAACGCATAACGCATAACGCATAACGCATAACGCATAACGCATAACGCATAACGCATAACGCATAACGCATAACGCATAACGCATAACGCATAACGCATAACGCATAACGCATAACGCATAACGCATAACGCATAACGCATAACGCATAACGCATAACGCATAACGCATACCGCATAACGCATAACGCATAACGCATAAGGCACAACGCATAACGCATAACGCAAATCCATAACACATAACGCATAACGCACAACGCATAACGCATAACGCATAACGCATAACGCATATCGCATAACGCATAACGCCTAACTCATATCCTACAAAGCATAACGCATAACGCATAACGCATAACGCATAACGCATAACGCATAACGCATAACGCATAACGCATAACGCATAACGCATAACGCATAACGCATAACGCATAACGCATAACGCATAACGCATAACGCATAACGCATAACGCATAACGCATAACGCATAACGCATAACGCATAACGCATAACGCATAGCGTATAACGCATAACGCATAACGCATAACGCATAACGCATAACGCACAACGCACAACGCATAACGCATAACGCATAACGCAAACGCATAACGCATAACGCACAACACATAACGCAAACGCATAACGCATAACGCATAACGCACAACGCACAACGCACAACGCACAACGCATAACGCATAACGCATAACGCATAACGCATAACGCATAACGCATAACGCATAACGCATAACGCATAACGCATAACGCATAACGCACAACGCATAACGCAGAGCCCATAACGCATAATGCATAACCCATAACGCATATCGCATAACTCATAACGCATAACGCACAACGCAGAGCCCATAACGCATAACGCATAACGCATAACGCATAAGGCACAACGCATAACGCATAACGCAAATCCATAACACATAACGCATAACGCACAACGTATAACGCATAACGCATAACGCATATCGCATAACGCATAACGCCTAACTCATATCCTACAAAGCATAACGCATAACGCATAACGCATAACGCATAACGCATAACGCATAACGCATAACGCATAACGCATAACGCATAACGCATAACGCATAACGCATAACGCATAACGCATAACGCATAACGCATAACGCATAACGCATAACGCATAACGCATAACGCATAACGCATAACGCATAACGCATAACGCATAACGCATAACGCATAACGCATAACGCATAACGCATAACGCATAACGCATAACGCATAACGCATAACGCATAACGCATAACGCATAACGCATAACGCATAACGCATAACGCATAACGCATAACGCATAACGCATAACGCATAACGCATAACGCATAACGCATAACGCATAACGCATAACGCATAACGCATAACGCATAACGCATAACGCATAACGCAAACGCATAACGCATAACGCATAACGCATAACGCACAACGCACAACGCACAACGCACAACGCATAACGCATACCGCATAACGCATAACGCATAACGCATAACGCATAACGCATAACGCATAACGCATAACGCATAACGCATAACGCACAACGCACAACGCACAACGCACAACGCACAACGCACAACGCATAACGCATAACGCACAACGCATAACGCAGAGCCCATAACACATAACGCATAACCCATAACGCATATCGCATAACTCATAACGCATAACGCACAACGCAGAGCCCATAACGCATAACGCATAACGCATAACGCATAACGCATAAGGCACAACGCATAACGCATAACGCAAATCCATAACACATAACGCATAACGCACAACGCATAACGCATAACGCATATCGCATAACGCATAACGCCTAACTCATATCCTACAACGCACAACGCACAACGCATAACGCATACCGCATAACGCATAACGCATAACGCACAACGCACAACGCAAATCCATAACACATAACGCATAACGCATAACGCATAACGCATAACGCATAACGCATAACGCATAACGCATAACGCATAACGCATAACGCATAACGCATAACGCATAACGCATAACGCATAACGCATAACGCATAACGCATAACGCATAACGCATAACGCATAACGCATAACGCATAACGCATAACGCATAACGCATAACGCATAACGCATAACGCATAACGCATAACGCATAACGCATAACGCATAACGCACAACGCATAACGCAGAGCCCATAACGCATAATGCATAACCCATAACGCATATCGCATAACTCATAACGCATAACGCACAACGCAGAGCCCATAACGCATAACGCATAACGCATAACGCATAACGCATAAGGCACAACGCATAACGCATAACGCAAATCCATAACACATAACGCATAACGCACAACGCATAACGCATAACGCATAACGCATATCGCATAACGCATAACGCCTAACTCATATCCTACAAAGCATAACGCATAACGCATAACGCATAACGCATAACGCATAACGCATAACGCATAACGCATAACGCATAACGCATAACGCATAACGCATAACGCATAACGCATAACGCATAACGCATAACGCATAACGCATAACGCATAACGCATAACGCATAACGCATAACGCATAACGCATAACGCATAACGCATAACGCATAACGCATAACGCATAACGCATAACGCATAACGCATAACGCAAAACGCATAACGCATAACGCATAACGCATAACGCATAACGCATACCGCATAACGCATAACGCATAACGCATAACGCATAACGCATAACGCATAACGCATAACGCATAACTCATATCCTACAAAGCATAACGCATAACGCATAACGCATAACGCATAACGCATAACGCATAACGCATAACGCATAACGCATAACGCATAACGCATAACGCATAACGCATAACGCATAACGCATAACGCATAACGCATAACGCATAACGCATAACGCATAACGCATAACGCATAACGCATAACGCATAACGCATAACGCATAACGCATAACGCATAACGCATAACGCATAACGCATAACGCATAACGCATAACGCATAACGCATAACGCATAACGCATAACGCATAACGCATAACGCATAACGCATAACGCAAAACGCATAACGCATAACGCATAACGCATAACGCATAACGCATAACGCATAACGCATAACGCATAACGCATAACGCATAACGCATAACGCATAACGCATAACGCATAACGCATAACGCATAACGCATAACGCATAACGCATAACGCCTAACTCATATCCTACAAAGCATAACGCATAACGCATAACGCATAACGCATAACGCATAACGCATAACGCATAACGCATAACGCATAACGCATAACGCATAACGCATAACGCATAACGCATAACGCATAACGCATAACGCATAACGCATAACGCATAACGCATAACGCATAACGCACAACGCATATCGCAGAGCCCATAACGCATAATGCATAACCCATAACGCATATCGCATAACTCATAACGCATAACGCACAACGCAGAGCCCATAACGCATAACGCATAACGGATAACGCATAAGGCACAACGCATAACGCATAACGCAAATCCATAACACATAACGCATAACGCACAACGCATAACGCATAACGCATAACGCATATCGCATAACGCATAACGCCTAACTCATATCCTACAAAGCATAACGCATAACGCATAACGCATAACGCATAACGCATAACGCATAACGCATAACGCATAACGCATAACGCATAACGCATAACGCATAACGCATAACGCATAACGCATAACGCATAACGCATAACGCATAACGCATAACGCATAACGCATAACGCATAACGCATAACGCATAACGCATAACGCATAACGCATAACGCATAACGCATAACGCATAACGCATAACGCATAACGCATAACGCATAACGCATAACGCATAACGCATAACGCATAACGCATAACGCATAACGCATAACGCATAACGCATAACGCATAACGCATAACGCATAACGCATAACGCATAACGCATAACGCATAACGCATAACGCATAACGCATAACGCATAACGCATAACGCATAACGCAAAACGCATAACGCATAACGCATAACGCATAACGCATAACGCATAACGCATAACGCATAACGCATAACGCATAACGCATAACGCATAACGCATAACGCATAACGCATAACGCCTAACTCATATCCTACAAAGCATAACGCATAACGCATAACGCATAACGCATAACGCATAACGCATAACGCATAACGCATAACGCATAACGCATAACGCATAACGCATAACGCATAACGCATAACGCATAACGCATAACGCATAACGCATAACGCATAACGCATAACGCATAACGCATAACGCATAACGCATAACGCATAACGCATAACGCATAACGCATAACGCATAACGCATAACGCATAACGCATAACGCATAACGCATAACGCATAACGCATAACGCATAACGCATAACGCATACCGCATAACGCATAACGCATAACGCATAACGCATAACGCATAACGCATAACGCATAACGCCTAACTCATATCCTACAAAGCATAACGCATAACGCATAACGCATAACGCATAACGCATAACGCATAACGCATAACGCATAACGCATAACGCATAACGCATAACGCATAACGCATAACGCATAACGCATAACGCATAACGCATAACGCATAACGCATAACGCATAACGCATAACGCATAACGCATAACGCATAACGCATAACGCATAACGCATAACGCATAACGCATAACGCATAACGCATAACGCATAACGCATAACGCATAACGCATAACGCATAACGCATAACGCATAACGCATAACGCATAACGCATAACGCATAACGCATAACGCAAAACGCATAACGCATAACGCATAACGCATAACGCATAACGCATAACGCATAACGCATAACGCATAACGCATAACGCATAACGCAAATCCATAACACATAACGCATAACGCACAACGCATAACGCATAACGCATAACGCATATCGCATAACGCATAACGCCTAACTCATATCCTACAAAGCATAACGCATAACGCATAACGCATAACGCATAACGCATAACGCATAACGCATAACGCATAACGCATAACGCATAACGCATAACGCATAACGCATAACGCATAACGCATAACGCATAACGCATAACGCATAACGCATAACGCATAACGCATAACGCATAACGCATAACGCATAACGCATAACGCATAACGCATAACGCATAACGCATAACGCATAACGCATAACGCATAACGCATAACGCATAACGCATAACGCATAACGCATAACGCATAACGCATAACGCATAACGCATAACGCATAACGCATAACGCATAACGCATAACGCATAACGCATAACGCATAACGCATAACGCAAACGCATAACGCATAACGCATAACGCAGAACGCACAACGCACAACGCACAACGCACAACGCATAACGCATAACGCATAACGCATAACGCATAACGCATAACGCATAACGCATAACGCATAACGCATAACGCATAACGCATAACGCATAACGCATAACGCATAACGCATAACGCATACCGCATAACGCATAACGCATAACGCATAACGCATAACGCATAACGCATAACGCATAACGCATAACGCATAAGGCACAACGCATAACGCATAACGCAAATCCATAACGCACAACGCATAACGCATAACGCATAACGCATAACGCATAACGCATATCGCATAACGCATAACGCCTAACTCATATCCTACAAAGCATAACGCATAACGCATAACGCATAACGCATAACGCATAACGCATAACGCATAACGCACAACGCATAACGCAGAGCCCATAACGCATAATGCATAACCCATAACGCATATCGCATAACTCATAACGCATAACGCACAACGCAGAGCCCATAACGCATAACGCATAACGCATAACGCATAAGGCACAACGCATAACGCATAACGCAAATCCATAACACATAACGCATAACGCACAACGTATAACGCATAACGCATAACGCATATCGCATAACGCATAACGCCTAACTCATATCCTACAAAGCATAACGCATAACGCATAACGCATAACGCATAACGCATAACGCATAACGCATAACGCATAACGCATAACGCATAACGCATAACGCATAACGCATAACGCATAACGCATAACGCATAACGCATAACGCATAACGCATAACGCATAACGCATAACGCATAACGCATAACGCATAACGCATAACGCATAACGCATAACGCATAACGCATAACGCATAACGCATAACGCATAACGCATAACGCATAACGCATAACGCATAACGCATAACGCATAACGCATAACGCATAACGCATAACGCATAACGCATAACGCATAACGCATAACGCATAACGCATAACGCATAACGCATAACGCATAACGCATAACGCATAACGCATAACGCATAACGCATAACGCATAACGCATAACGCATAACGCATAACGCATAACGCAAACGCATAACGCATAACGCATAACGCATAACGCACAACGCACAACGCACAACGCACAACGCATAACGCATTCCGCATAACGCATAACGCATAACGCATAACGCATAACGCATAACGCATAACGCATAACGCATAACGCACAACGCACAACGCACAACGCACAA
This sequence comes from Lasioglossum baleicum, assembly GCF_051020765.1. Taxonomy (NCBI): domain Eukaryota; kingdom Metazoa; phylum Arthropoda; class Insecta; order Hymenoptera; family Halictidae; genus Lasioglossum; species Lasioglossum baleicum. The sequence goes on from NW_027469227.1 coordinate 42,120, forward strand.
CGCACAACGCACAACGCATAACGCATAACGCACAACGCATAACGCAGAGCCCATAACACATAACGCATAACCCATAACGCATATCGCATAACTCATAACGCATAACGCACAACGCAGAGCCCATAACGCATAACGCATAACGCATAACGCATAACGCATAAGGCACAACGCATAACGCATAACGCAAATCCATAACACATAACGCATAACGCACAACGCATAACGCATAACGCATATCGCATAACGCATAACGCCTAACTCATATCCTACAACGCACAACGCACAACGCATAACGCATACCGCATAACGCATAACGCATAACGCATAACGCACAACGCACAACGCAAATCCATAACACATAACGCATAACGCATAACGCATAACGCATAACGCATAACGCATAACGCATAACGCATAACGCATAACGCATAACGCATAACGCATAACGCATAACGCATAACGCATAACGCATAACGCATAACGCATAACGCATAACGCATAACGCATAACGCATAACGCATAACGCATAACGCATAACGCATAACGCATAACGCATAACGCATAACGCATAACGCATAACGCATAACGCATAACGCATAACGCACAACGCATAACGCAGAGCCCATAACGCATAATGCATAACCCATAACGCATATCGCATAACTCATAACGCATAACGCACAACGCAGAGCCCATAACGCATAACGCATAACGCATAACGCATAACGCATAAGGCACAACGCATAACGCATAACGCAAATCCATAACACATAACGCATAACGCACAACGCATAACGCATAACGCATAACGCATATCGCATAACGCATAACGCCTAACTCATATCCTACAAAGCATAACGCATAACGCATAACGCATAACGCATAACGCATAACGCATAACGCATAACGCATAACGCATAACGCATAACGCATAACGCATAACGCATAACGCATAACGCATAACGCATAACGCATAACGCATAACGCATAACGCATAACGCATAACGCATAACGCATAACGCATAACGCATAACGCATAACGCATAACGCATAACGCATAACGCATAACGCATAACGCATAACGCATAACGCATAACGCATAACGCATAACGCATAACGCATAACGCATAACGCAAAACGCATAACGCATAACGCATAACGCATAACGCATAACGCATAACGCATAACGCATAACGCATAACGCATAACGCATAACGCATAACGCATAACGCATAACTCATATCCTACAAAGCATAACGCATAACGCATAACGCATAACGCATAACGCATAACGCATAACGCATAACGCATAACGCATAACGCATAACGCATAACGCATAACGCATAACGCATAACGCATAACGCATAACGCATAACGCATAACGCATAACGCATAACGCATAACGCATAACGCATAACGCATAACGCATAACGCATAACGCATAACGCATAACGCATAACGCATAACGCATAACGCATAACGCATAACGCATAACGCATAACGCATAACGCATAACGCATAACGCATAACGCATAACGCATAACGCATAACGCAAAACGCATAACGCATAACGCATAACGCATAACGCATAACGCATAACGCATAACGCATAACGCATAACGCATAACGCATAACGCATAACGCATAACGCATAACGCATAACGCATAACGCATAACGCATAACGCATAACGCATAACGCATAACGCATAACGCATAACGCCTAACTCATATCCTACAAAGCATAACGCATAACGCATAACGCATAACGCATAACGCATAACGCATAACGCATAACGCATAACGCATAACGCATAACGCATAACGCATAACGCATAACGCATAACGCATAACGCATAACGCATAACGCATAACGCATAACGCATAACGCATAACGCACAACGCATATCGCAGAGCCCATAACGCATAATGCATAACCCATAACGCATATCGCATAACTCATAACGCATAACGCACAACGCAGAGCCCATAACGCATAACGCATAACGGATAACGCATAAGGCACAACGCATAACGCATAACGCAAATCCATAACACATAACGCATAACGCACAACGCATAACGCATAACGCATAACGCATATCGCATAACGCATAACGCCTAACTCATATCCTACAAAGCATAACGCATAACGCATAACGCATAACGCATAACGCATAACGCATAACGCATAACGCATAACGCATAACGCATAACGCATAACGCATAACGCATAACGCATAACGCATAACGCATAACGCATAACGCATAACGCATAACGCATAACGCATAACGCATAACGCATAACGCATAACGCATAACGCATAACGCATAACGCATAACGCATAACGCATAACGCATAACGCATAACGCATAACGCATAACGCATAACGCATAACGCATAACGCATAACGCATAACGCATAACGCATAACGCATAACGCATAACGCATAACGCATAACGCATAACGCATAACGCATAACGCATAACGCATAACGCATAACGCATAACGCATAACGCATAACGCATAACGCATAACGCATAACGCATAACGCATAACGCATAACGCAAAACGCATAACGCATAACGCATAACGCATAACGCATAACGCATAACGCATAACGCATAACGCATAACGCATAACGCATAACGCATAACGCATAACGCATAACGCATAACGCATAACGCATAACGCATAACGCCTAACTCATATCCTACAAAGCATAACGCATAACGCATAACGCATAACGCATAACGCATAACGCATAACGCATAACGCATAACGCATAACGCATAACGCATAACGCATAACGCAAATCCATAACACATAACGCATAACGCACAACGCATAACGCATAACGCATAACGCATATCGCATAACGCATAACGCCTAACTCATATCCTACAAAGCATAACGCATAACGCATAACGCATAACGCATAACGCATAACGCATAACGCATAACGCATAACGCATAACGCATAACGCATAACGCATAACGCATAACGCATAACGCATAACGCATAACGCATAACGCATAACGCATAACGCATAACGCATAACGCATAACGCATAACGCATAACGCATAACGCATAACGCATAACGCATAACGCATAACGCATAACGCATAACGCATAACGCATAACGCATAACGCATAACGCATAACGCATACCGCATAACGCATAACGCATAACGCATAACGCATAACGCATAACGCATAACGCATAACGCATAACGCATAAGGCACAACGCATAACGCATAACGCATAACGCATAACGCATAACGCATAACGCATAACGCATAACGCATAACGCATAACGCATAACGCATAACGCATAACGCATAACGCATAACGCATAACGCATAACGCATAACGCATAACGCATAACGCATAACGCATAACGCATAACGCATAACGCATAACGCATAACGCATAACGCATAACGCATAACGCATAACGCATAACGCATAACGCATAACGCATAACGCATAACGCATAACGCATACCGCATAACGCATAACGCATAACGCATAACGCATAACGCATAACGCATAACGCATAACGCATAACGCATAAGGCACAACGCATAACGCATAACGCATAACGCATAACGCATAACGCATAACGCATAACGCATAACGCATAACGCATAACGCATAACGCATAACGCAAAACGCATAACGCATAACGCATAACGCATAACGCATAACGCATAACGCATAACGCATAACGCATAACGCATAACGCATAACGCAAATCCATAACACATAACGCATAACGCACAACGCATAACGCATAACGCATAACGCATATCGCATAACGCATAACGCCTAACTCATATCCTACAAAGCATAACGCATAACGCATAACGCATAACGCATAACGCATAACGCATAACGCATAACGCATAACGCATAACGCATAACGCATAACGCATAACGCATAACGCATAACGCATAACACATAACGCATAACGCATAACGCATAACGCATAACGCATAACGCATAACGCAAACGCATAACGCATAACGCATAACGCATAACGCATAACGCATAACGCATAACGCATAACGCATAACGCATAACGCATAACGCATAACGCATAACGCATAACGCATAACGCATAACGCATAACGCATAACGCATAACGCATAACGCATAACGCATAACGCATAACGCATAACGCATAACGCATAACGCAAATCCATAACACATAACGCATAACGCACAACGCATAACGCATAACGCATAACGCATATCGCATAACGCATAACGCCTAACTCATATCCTACAAAGCATAACGCATAACGCATAACGCATAACGCATAACGCATAACGCATAACGCATAACGCATAACGCATAACGCATAACGCATAACGCATAACGCATAACGCATAACGCATAACACATAACGCATAACGCATAACGCATAACGCATAACGCATAACGCAAACGCATAACGCATAACGCATAACGCATAACGCATAACGCATAACGCATAACGCATAACGCATAACGCATAACGCATAACGCATAACGCATAACGCATAACGCATAACGCATAACACATAACGCATAACGCATAACGCATAACGCATAACGCATAACGCAAACGCATAACGCATAACGCATAACGCATAACGCATAACGCATAACGCATAACGCATAACGCATAACGCATAACGCATAACGCATAACGCATAACGCATAACGCATAACGCATAACGCATAACGCATAACGCATAACGCATAACGCATAACGCATAACGCATAACGCATAACGCATAACGCATAACGCATAACGCAAACGCATAACGCATAACGCATAACGCATAACGCACAACGCACAACGCACAACGCACAACGCATAACGCATACCGCATAACGCATAACGCATAACGCATAACGCATAACGCATAACGCATAACGCATAACGCATAACGCATAACGCACAACGCACAACGCACAACGCACAACGCACAACGCACAACGCATAACGCATAACGCACAACGCATAACGCAGAGCCCATAACACATAACGCATAACCCATAACGCATATCGCATAACTCATAACGCATAACGCACAACGCAGAGCCCATAACGCATAACGCATAACGCATAACGCATAACGCATAACGCATAACGCATAAGGCACAACGCATAACGCATAACGCAAATCCATAACACATAACGCATAACGCACAACGCATAACGCATAACGCATATCGCATAACGCATAACGCCTAACTCATATCCTACAACGCACAACGCACAACGCATAACGCATACCGCATAACGCATAACGCATAACGCACAACGCACAACGCAAATCCATAACACATAACGCATAACGCATAACGCATAACGCATAACGCATAACGCATAACGCATAACGCATAACGCATAACGCATAACGCATAACGCATAACGCATAACGCATAACGCATAACGCATAACGCATAACGCATAACGCATAACGCATAACGCATAACGCATAACGCATAACGCATAACGCATAACGCATAACGCATAACGCATAACGCATAACGCATAACGCATAACGCATAACGCATAACGCATAACGCATAACGCACAACGCATAACGCAGAGCCCATAACGCATAATGCATAACCCATAACGCATATCGCATAACTCATAACGCATAACGCACAACGCAGAGCCCATAACGCATAACGCATAACGCATAACGCATAACGCATAAGGCACAACGCATAACGCATAACGCAAATCCATAACACATAACGCATAACGCACAACGCATAACGCATAACGCATAACGCATATCGCATAACGCATAACGCCTAACTCATATCCTACAAAGCATAACGCATAACGCATAACGCATAACGCATAACGCATAACGCATAACGCATAACGCATAACGCATAACGCATAACGCATAACGCATAACGCATAACGCATAACGCATAACGCATAACGCATAACGCATAACGCATAACGCATAACGCATAACGCATAACGCATAACGCATAACGCATAACGCATAACGCATAACGCATAACGCATAACGCATAACGCATAACGCATAACGCATAACGCATAACGCATAACGCATAACGCATAACGCATAACGCATAACGCATAACGCAAAACGCATAACGCATAACGCATAACGCATAACGCATAACGCATAACGCATAACGCATAACGCATAACGCATAACGCATAACGCATAACGCATAACGCATAACGCATAACGCATAACGCATAACGCATAACGCATAACGCATAACGCATAACGCATAACGCATAACGTATAACGCACAACGCACAACGCACAACGCACAACGCACAACGCACAACGCACAACGCACAACGCACAACGCACAACGCACAACGCATAACGCATAACGCATAACGCATAACGCATAACGCATAACGCATAACGCATAACGCATAACGCATAACGCATAACGCATAACGCATAACGCATAACGCATAACGCATAACGCATAACGCATAACGCACAACGCATAACGCAGAGCCCATAACGCATAATGCATAACCCATAACGCATAACGCATAACGCATAACGCATAACGCATAACCCATAACGCATAACGCAAAACGCATAACGCATAACGCATAACGCATAACGCATAACGCATAACGCATAACGCATAACGCATAACGCATAACGCATAACGCATAACGCATAACGCATAACGCATAACGCATAACGCATAACGCATAACGCATAACGCCTAACTCATATCCTACAAAGCATAACGCATAACGCATAACGCATAACGCATAACGCATAACGCATAACGCATAACGCATAACGCATAACGCATAACGCATAACGCATAACGCATAACGCATAACGCATAACGCATAACGCATAACGCAAATCCATAACACATAACGCATAACGCACAACGCATAACGCATAACGCATAACGCATATCGCATAACGCATAACGCCTAACTCATATCCTACAAAGCATAACGCATAACGCATAACGCATAACGCATAACGCATAACGCATAACGCATAACGCATAACGCATAACGCATAACGCATAACGCATAACGCATAACGCATAACGCATAACGCATAACGCATAACGCATAACGCATAACGCATAACGCATAACGCATAACGCATAACGCATAACGCATAACGCATAACGCATAACGCATAACGCATAACGCATAACGCATAACGCATAACGCATAACGCATAACGCATAACGCATAACGCATAACGCATAACGCATAACGCATAACGCATAACGCATAACGCATAACGCATAACGCATAACGCATAACGCATAACGCATAACGCATAACGCATAACGCATAACGCATAACGCATAACGCATAACGCATAACGCATAACGCATAACGCATAACGCATAACGCATAACGCATAACGCATAACGCATAACGCATAACGCATAACGCATAACGCATACCGCATAACGCATAACGCATAACGCATAACGCATAACGCATAACGCATAACGCATAACGCATAACGCCTAACTCATATCCTACAAAGCATAACGCATAACGCATAACGCATAACGCATAACGCATAACGCATAACGCATAACGCATAACGCATAACGCATAACGCATAACGCATAACGCATAACGCATAACGCATAACGCATAACGCATAACGCATAACGCATAACGCATAACGCATAACGCATAACGCATAACGCATAACGCATAACGCATAACGCATAACGCATAACGCATAACGCATAACGCATAACGCATAACGCATAACGCATAACGCATAACGCATAACGCATAACGCATAACGCATAACGCATAACGCATAACGCATAACGCATAACGCATAACGCATAACGCATAACGCATAACGCATAACGCATAACGCATAACGCATAACGCATAACGCATAACGCATAACGCGTAACGCATAACGGATAACGCATAACGGATAACGCATGGCGCATAACGCATAACGCATAACGCATAACGCATAACGCATAACGCATAACGCATAACGCATAACGCATAAGGCATAAGGCATAACGCATAACGCATAACGCATAACGCATAACGCATAACGCATAACGCATAACGCATAACGCATAACGCAGAACGCATAACGCATAACGCATAACGCAGAACGCATAAGGCATAAGGCATAACGCATAACGCATAACGCATAACGCATAACGCATAACGCATAACGCATAACGCATAACGCATAACGCATAACGCATAACGCATAACGCATAACGCATAACGCATAACGCATAACGCATAACGCATAACGCAGAACGCATAACGCATAACGCATGACGCATAACGCAGAACGCATAACGCATAACGCATAACGCATAACGCATAACGCATAACGCATAACGCATAACGCATAACGCATAACGCATAACGCATAACGCATAACGCATAACGCATAACGCATAACGCATAACGCATAACGCATAACGCATAACGCATAACGCATAACGCATAACGCATAACGCATAACGCATACCGCATAACGCATAACGCATAACGCATAACGCATAACGCATAACGCATAACGCATAACGCATAACGCCTAACTCATATCCTACAAAGCATAACGCATAACGCATAACGCATAACGCATAACGCATAACGCATAACGCATAACGCATAACGCATAACGCATAACGCATAACGCATAACGCATAACGCATAACGCATAACGCATAACGCATAACGCATAACGCATAACGCATAACGCATAACGCATAACGCCTAACTCATATCCTACAAAGCATAACGCATAACGCATAACGCATAACGCATAACGCATAACGCATAACGCATAACGCATAACGCATAACGCATAACGCATAACGCATAACGCATAACGCATAACGCATAACGCATAACGCATAACGCATAACGCATAACGCATAACGCATAACGCCTAACTCATATCCTACAAAGCATAACGCATAACGCATAACGCATAACGCATAACGCATAACGCATAACGCATAACGCATAACGCATAACGCATAACGCATAACGCATAACGCATAACGCATAACGCATAACGCATAACGCATAACGCAAATCCATAACACATAACGCATAACGCACAACGCATAACGCATAACGCATAACGCATATCGCATATCGCATAACGCATAACGCCTAACTCATATCCTACAAAGCATAACGCATAACGCATAACGCATAACGCATAACGCATAACGCATAACGCATAACGCATAACGCATAACGCATAACGCATAACGCATAACGCATAACGCATAACGCATAACGCATAACGCATAACGCATAACGCATAACGCATAACGCATAACGCATAACGCATAACGCATAACGCATAACGCATAACGCATAACGCATAACGCATAACGCATAACGCATAACGCATAACGCATAACGCATAACGCATAACGCATAACGCATAACGCATAACGCATAACGCATAACGCATAACGCATAACGCATAACGCATAACGCATAACGCATAACGCATAACGCATAACGCATAACGCATAACGCATAACGCATAACGCATAACGCATAACGCATAACGCATAACGCATAACGCATAACGCATAACGCATAACGCATAACGCATAACGCATAACGCATAACGCATAACGCATACCGCATAACGCATAACGCATAACGCATAACGCATAACGCATAACGCATAACGCATAACGCATAACGCCTAACTCATATCCTACAAAGCATAACGCATAACGCATAACGCATAACGCATAACGCATAACGCATAACGCATAACGCATAACGCATAACGCATAACGCATAACGCATAACGCATAACGCATAACGCATAACGCATAACGCATAACGCATAACGCATAACGCATAACGCATAACGCCTAACTCATATCCTACAAAGCATAACGCATAACGCATAACGCATAACGCATAACGCATAACGCATAACGCATAACGCATAACGCATAACGCATAACGCATAACGCATAACGCATAACGCATAACGCATAACGCATAACGCATAACGCATAACGCATAACGCATAACGCATAACGCATAACGCATAACGCATAACGCATAACGCATAACGCATAACGCATAACGCATAACGCATAACGCATAACGCATAACGCATAACGCAAAACGCATAACGCATAACGCATAACGCATAACGCATAACGCATAACGCATAACGCATAACGCATAACGCATAACGCATAACGCATAACGCATAACGCATAACGCATAACGCATAACGCATAACGCATAACGCATAACGCATAACGCATAACGCATAACGCATAACGTATAACGCACAACGCACAACGCACAACGCACAACGCACAACGCACAACGCACAACGCACAACGCACAACGCACAACGCACAACGCATAACGCATAACGCATAACGCATAACGCATAACGCATAACGCATAACGCATAACGCATAACGCATAACGCATAACGCATAACGCATAACGCATAACGCATAACGCATAACGCATAACGCATAACGCACAACGCATAACGCAGAGCCCATAACGCATAATGCATAACCCATAACGCATAACGCATAACGCATAACGCATAACGCATAACCCATAACGCATAACGCAAAACGCATAACGCATAACGCATAACGCATAACGCATAACGCATAACGCATAACGCATAACGCATAACGCATAACGCATAACGCATAACGCATAACGCATAACGCATAACGCATAACGCATAACGCATAACGCATAACGCCTAACTCATATCCTACAAAGCATAACGCATAACGCATAACGCATAACGCATAACGCATAACGCATAACGCATAACGCATAACGCATAACGCATAACGCATAACGCATAACGCATAACGCATAACGCATAACGCATAACGCATAACGCAAATCCATAACACATAACGCATAACGCACAACGCATAACGCATAACGCATAACGCATATCGCATAACGCATAACGCCTAACTCATATCCTACAAAGCATAACGCATAACGCATAACGCATAACGCATAACGCATAACGCATAACGCATAACGCATAACGCATAACGCATAACGCATAACGCATAACGCATAACGCATAACGCATAACGCATAACGCATAACGCATAACGCATAACGCATAACGCATAACGCATAACGCATAACGCATAACGCATAACGCATAACGCATAACGCATAACGCATAACGCATAACGCATAACGCATAACGCATAACGCATAACGCATAACGCATAACGCATAACGCATAACGCATAACGCATAACGCATAACGCATAACGCATAACGCATAACGCATAACGCATAACGCATAACGCATAACGCATAACGCATAACGCATAACGCATAACGCATAACGCATAACGCATAACGCATAACGCATAACGCATAACGCATAACGCATAACGCATAACGCATAACGCATAACGCATAACGCATAACGCATAACGCATAACGCATACCGCATAACGCATAACGCATAACGCATAACGCATAACGCATAACGCATAACGCATAACGCATAACGCCTAACTCATATCCTACAAAGCATAACGCATAACGCATAACGCATAACGCATAACGCATAACGCATAACGCATAACGCATAACGCATAACGCATAACGCATAACGCATAACGCATAACGCATAACGCATAACGCATAACGCATAACGCATAACGCATAACGCATAACGCATAACGCCTAACTCATATCCTACAAAGCATAACGCATAACGCATAACGCATAACGCATAACGCATAACGCATAACGCATAACGCATAACGCATAACGCATAACGCATAACGCATAACGCATAACGCATAACGCATAACGCATAACGCATAACGCATAACGCATAACGCATAACGCATAACGCATAACGCATAACGCATAACGCATAACGCATAACGCATAACGCATAACGCATAACGCATAACGCATAACGCATAACGCATAACGCATAACGCATACCGCATAACGCATAACGCATAACGCATAAGGCACAACGCATAACGCATAACGCAAATCCATAACACATAACGCATAACGCACAACGCATAACGCATAACGCATAACGCATAACGCATATCGCATAACGCATAACGCCTAACTCATATCCTACAAAGCATAACGCATAACGCATAACGCATAACGCATAACGCATAACGCATAACGCATAACGCATAACGCATAACGCATAACGCATAACGCATAACGCATAACGCATAACGCATAACGCATAACGCATAACGCATAACGCATAACGCATAACGCATAACGCATAACGCATAACGCATAACGCATAGCGTATAACGCATAACGCATAACGCATAACGCATAACGCATAACGCACAACGCACAACGCATAACGCATAACGCATAACGCAAACGCATAACGCATAACGCACAACACATAACGCAAACGCATAACGCATAACGCATAACGCACAACGCACAACGCACAACGCACAACGCATAACGCATAACGCATAACGCATAACGCATAACGCATAACGCATAACGCATAACGCATAACGCATAACGCATAACGCATAACGCACAACGCATAACGCAGAGCCCATAACGCATAATGCATAACCCATAACGCATATCGCATAACTCATAACGCATAACGCACAACGCAGAGCCCATAACGCATAACGCATAACGCATAACGCATAAGGCACAACGCATAACGCATAACGCAAATCCATAACACATAACGCATAACGCACAACGTATAACGCATAACGCATAACGCATATCGCATAACGCATAACGCCTAACTCATATCCTACAAAGCATAACGCATAACGCATAACGCATAACGCATAACGCATAACGCATAACGCATAACGCATAACGCATAACGCATAACGCATAACGCATAACGCATAACGCATAACGCATAACGCATAACGCATAACGCATAACGCATAACGCATAACGCATAACGCATAACGCATAACGCATAACGCATAACGCATAACGCATAACGCATAACGCATAACGCATAACGCATAACGCATAACGCATAACGCATAACGCATAACGCATAACGCATAACGCATAACGCATAACGCATAACGCATAACGCATAACGCATAACGCATAACGCATAACGCATAACGCATAACGCATAACGCATAACGCATAACGCAAACGCATAACGCATAACGCATAACGCATAACGCACAACGCACAACGCACAACGCACAACGCATAACGCATACCGCATAACGCATAACGCATAACGCATAACGCATAACGCATAACGCATAACGCATAACGCATAACGCATAACGCACAACGCACAACGCACAACGCACAACGCACAACGCACAACGCATAACGCATAACGCACAACGCATAACGCAGAGCCCATAACACATAACGCATAACCCATAACGCATATCGCATAACTCATAACGCATAACGCACAACGCAGAGCCCATAACGCATAACGCATAACGCATAACGCATAACGCATAAGGCACAACGCATAACGCATAACGCAAATCCATAACACATAACGCATAACGCACAACGCATAACGCATAACGCATATCGCATAACGCATAACGCCTAACTCATATCCTACAACGCACAACGCACAACGCATAACGCATACCGCATAACGCATAACGCATAACGCACAACGCACAACGCAAATCCATAACACATAACGCATAACGCATAACGCATAACGCATAACGCATAACGCATAACGCATAACGCATAACGCATAACGCATAACGCATAACGCATAACGCATAACGCATAACGCATAACGCATAACGCATAACGCATAACGCATAACGCATAACGCATAACGCATAACGCATAACGCATAACGCATAACGCATAACGCATAACGCATAACGCATAACGCATAACGCATAACGCATAACGCATAACGCATAACGCATAACGCATAACGCATAACGCACAACGCATAACGCAGAGCCCATAACGCATAATGCATAACCCATAACGCATATCGCATAACTCATAACGCATAACGCACAACGCAGAGCCCATAACGCATAACGCATAACGCATAACGCATAACGCATAAGGCACAACGCATAACGCATAACGCAAATCCATAACACATAACGCATAACGCACAACGCATAACGCATAACGCATAACGCATATCGCATAACGCATAACGCCTAACTCATATCCTACAAAGCATAACGCATAACGCATAACGCATAACGCATAACGCATAACGCATAACGCATAACGCATAACGCATAACGCATAACGCATAACGCATAACGCATAACGCATAACGCATAACGCATAACGCATAACGCATAACGCATAACGCATAACGCATAACGCATAACGCATAACGCATAACGCATAACGCATAACGCATAACGCATAACGCATAACGCATAACGCATAACGCATAACGCAAAACGCATAACGCATAACGCATAACGCATAACGCATAACGCATACCGCATAACGCATAACGCATAACGCATAACGCATAACGCATAACGCATAACGCATAACGCATAACTCATATCCTACAAAGCATAACGCATAACGCATAACGCATAACGCATAACGCATAACGCATAACGCATAACGCATAACGCATAACGCATAACGCATAACGCATAACGCATAACGCATAACGCATAACGCATAACGCATAACGCATAACGCATAACGCATAACGCATAACGCATAACGCATAACGCATAACGCATAACGCATAACGCATAACGCATAACGCATAACGCATAACGCATAACGCATAACGCATAACGCATAACGCATAACGCATAACGCATAACGCATAACGCATAACGCATAACGCATAACGCATAACGCAAAACGCATAACGCATAACGCATAACGCATAACGCATAACGCATAACGCATAACGCATAACGCATAACGCATAACGCATAACGCATAACGCATAACGCATAACGCATAACGCATAACGCATAACGCATAACGCATAACGCCTAACTCATATCCTACAAAGCATAACGCATAACGCATAACGCATAACGCATAACGCATAACGCATAACGCATAACGCATAACGCATAACGCATAACGCATAACGCATAACGCATAACGCATAACGCATAACGCATAACGCATAACGCATAACGCATAACGCATAACGCATAACGCACAACGCATATCGCAGAGCCCATAACGCATAATGCATAACCCATAACGCATATCGCATAACTCATAACGCATAACGCACAACGCAGAGCCCATAACGCATAACGCATAACGGATAACGCATAAGGCACAACGCATAACGCATAACGCAAATCCATAACACATAACGCATAACGCACAACGCATAACGCATAACGCATAACGCATATCGCATAACGCATAACGCCTAACTCATATCCTACAAAGCATAACGCATAACGCATAACGCATAACGCATAACGCATAACGCATAACGCATAACGCATAACGCATAACGCATAACGCATAACGCATAACGCATAACGCATAACGCATAACGCATAACGCATAACGCATAACGCATAACGCATAACGCATAACGCATAACGCATAACGCATAACGCATAACGCATAACGCATAACGCATAACGCATAACGCATAACGCATAACGCATAACGCATAACGCATAACGCATAACGCATAACGCATAACGCATAACGCATAACGCATAACGCATAACGCATAACGCATAACGCATAACGCATAACGCATAACGCATAACGCATAACGCATAACGCATAACGCATAACGCATAACGCATAACGCATAACGCATAACGCATAACGCATAACGCATAACGCAAAACGCATAACGCATAACGCATAACGCATAACGCATAACGCATAACGCATAACGCATAACGCATAACGCATAACGCATAACGCATAACGCATAACGCATAACGCATAACGCATAACGCCTAACTCATATCCTACAAAGCATAACGCATAACGCATAACGCATAACGCATAACGCATAACGCATAACGCATAACGCATAACGCATAACGCATAACGCATAACGCATAACGCATAACGCATAACGCATAACGCATAACGCATAACGCATAACGCATAACGCATAACGCATAACGCATAACGCATAACGCATAACGCATAACGCATAACGCATAACGCATAACGCATAACGCATAACGCATAACGCATAACGCATAACGCATAACGCATAACGCATAACGCATAACGCATAACGCATACCGCATAACGCATAACGCATAACGCATAACGCATAACGCATAACGCATAACGCATAACGCATAACGCCTAACTCATATCCTACAAAGCATAACGCATAACGCATAACGCATAACGCATAACGCATAACGCATAACGCATAACGCATAACGCATAACGCATAACGCATAACGCATAACGCATAACGCATAACGCATAACGCATAACGCATAACGCATAACGCATAACGCATAACGCATAACGCATAACGCATAACGCATAACGCATAACGCATAACGCATAACGCATAACGCATAACGCATAACGCATAACGCATAACGCATAACGCATAACGCATAACGCATAACGCATAACGCATAACGCATAACGCATAACGCATAACGCAAAACGCATAACGCATAACGCATAACGCATAACGCATAACGCATAACGCATAACGCATAACGCATAACGCATAACGCATAACGCAAATCCATAACACATAACGCATAACGCACAACGCATAACGCATAACGCATAACGCATATCGCATAACGCATAACGCCTAACTCATATCCTACAAAGCATAACGCATAACGCATAACGCATAACGCATAACGCATAACGCATAACGCATAACGCATAACGCATAACGCATAACGCATAACGCATAACGCATAACGCATAACGCATAACGCATAACGCATAACGCATAACGCATAACGCATAACGCATAACGCATAACGCATAACGCATAACGCATAACGCATAACGCATAACGCATAACGCATAACGCATAACGCATAACGCATAACGCATAACGCATAACGCATAACGCATAACGCATAACGCATAACGCATAACGCATAACGCATAACGCATAACGCATAACGCATAACGCATAACGCAAACGCATAACGCATAACGCATAACGCAGAACGCACAACGCACAACGCACAACGCACAACGCATAACGCATAACGCATAACGCATAACGCATAACGCATAACGCATAACGCATAACGCATAACGCATAACGCATAACGCATAACGCATAACGCATAACGCATAACGCATACCGCATAACGCATAACGCATAACGCATAACGCATAACGCATAACGCATAACGCATAACGCATAACGCATAAGGCACAACGCATAACGCATAACGCAAATCCATAACGCACAACGCATAACGCATAACGCATAACGCATAACGCATAACGCATATCGCATAACGCATAACGCCTAACTCATATCCTACAAAGCATAACGCATAACGCATAACGCATAACGCATAACGCATAACGCATAACGCACAACGCATAACGCAGAGCCCATAACGCATAATGCATAACCCATAACGCATATCGCATAACTCATAACGCATAACGCACAACGCAGAGCCCATAACGCATAACGCATAACGCATAACGCATAAGGCACAACGCATAACGCATAACGCAAATCCATAACACATAACGCATAACGCACAACGTATAACGCATAACGCATAACGCATATCGCATAACGCATAACGCCTAACTCATATCCTACAAAGCATAACGCATAACGCATAACGCATAACGCATAACGCATAACGCATAACGCATAACGCATAACGCATAACGCATAACGCATAACGCATAACGCATAACGCATAACGCATAACGCATAACGCATAACGCATAACGCATAACGCATAACGCATAACGCATAACGCATAACGCATAACGCATAACGCATAACGCATAACGCATAACGCATAACGCATAACGCATAACGCATAACGCATAACGCATAACGCATAACGCATAACGCATAACGCATAACGCATAACGCATAACGCATAACGCATAACGCATAACGCATAACGCATAACGCATAACGCATAACGCATAACGCATAACGCATAACGCATAACGCATAACGCATAACGCATAACGCATAACGCATAACGCATAACGCATAACGCATAACGCATAACGCATAACGCATAACGCATAACGCATAACGCATAACGCAAACGCATAACGCATAACGCATAACGCATAACGCACAACGCACAACGCACAACGCACAACGCATAACGCATTCCGCATAACGCATAACGCATAACGCATAACGCATAACGCATAACGCATAACGCATAACGCATAACGCACAACGCACAACGCACAACGCACAACGCACAACGCACAACGCATAACGCATAACGCACAACGCATAACGCAGAGCCCATAACACATAACGCATAACCCATAACGCATATCGCATAACTCATAACGCATAACGCACAACGCAGAGCCCATAACGCATAACGCATAACGCATAACGCATAACGCATAAGGCACAACGCATAACGCATAACGCAAATCCATAACACATAACGCATAACGCACAACGCATAACGCATAACGCATATCGCATAACGCATAACGCCTAACTCATATCCTACAACGCACAACGCACAACGCATAACGCATACCGCATAACGCATAACGCATAACGCATAACGCACAACGCACAACGCAAATCCATAACACATAACGCATAACGCATAACGCATAACGCATAACGCATAACGCATAACGCATAACGCATAACGCATAACGCATAACGCATAACGCATAACGCATAACGCATAACGCATAACGCATAACGCATAACGCATAACGCATAACGCATAACGCATAACGCATAACGCATAACGCATAACGCATAACGCATAACGCATAACGCATAACGCATAACGCATAACGCATAACGCATAACGCATAACGCATAACGCATAACGCATAACGCATAACGCACAACGCATAACGCAGAGCCCATAACGCATAATGCATAACCCATAACGCATATCGCATAACTCATAACGCATAACGCACAACGCAGAGCCCATAACGCATAACGCATAACGCATAACGCATAACGCATAAGGCACAACGCATAACGCATAACGCAAATCCATAACACATAACGCATAACGCACAACGCATAACGCATAACGCATAACGCATATCGCATAACGCATAACGCCTAACTCATATCCTACAAAGCATAACGCATAACGCATAACGCATAACGCATAACGCATAACGCATAACGCATAACGCATAACGCATAACGCATAACGCATAACGCATAACGCATAACGCATAACGCATAACGCATAACGCATAACGCATAACGCATAACGCATAACGCATAACGCATAACGCATAACGCATAACGCATAACGCATAACGCATAACGCATAACGCATAACGCATAACGCATAACGCATAACGCATAACGCATAACGCATAACGCATAACGCATAACGCATAACGCATAACGCATAACGCATAACGCATAACGCATAACGCATAACGCATAACGCATAACGCAAAACGCATAACGCATAACGCATAACGCATAACGCATAACGCATAACGCATAACGCATAACGCATAACGCATAACGCATAACGCATAACTCATATCCTACAAAGCATAACGCATAACGCATAACGCATAACGCATAACGCATAACGCATAACGCATAACGCATAACGCATAACGCATAACGCATAACGCATAACGCATAACGCATAACGCATAACGCATAACGCATAACGCATAACGCATAACGCATAACGCATAACGCATAACGCATAACGCATAACGCATAACGCATAACGCATAACGCATAACGCATAACGCATAACGCATAACGCATAACGCATAACGCATAACGCATAACGCATAACGCATAACGCATAACGCATAACGCATAACGCATAACGCATAACGCAAAACGCATAACGCATAACGCATAACGCATAACGCATAACGCATAACGCATAACGCATAACGCATAACGCATAACGCATAACGCATAACGCATAACGCATAACGCATAACGCATAACGCATAACGCATAACGCATAACGCATAACGCATAACGCATAACGCCTAACTCATATCCTACAAAGCATAACGCATAACGCATAACGCATAACGCATAACGCATAACGCATAACGCATAACGCATAACGCATAACGCATAACGCATAACGCATAACGCATAACGCATAACGCATAACGCATAACGCATAACGCATAACGCATAACGCATAACGCATAACGCACAACGCATATCGCAGAGCCCATAACGCATAATGCATAACCCATAACGCATATCGCATAACTCATAACGCATAACGCACAACGCAGAGCCCATAACGCATAACGCATAACGGATAACGCATAAGGCACAACGCATAACGCATAACGCAAATCCATAACACATAACGCATAACGCACAACGCATAACGCATAACGCATAACGCATATCGCATAACGCATAACGCCTAACTCATATCCTACAAAGCATAACGCATAACGCATAACGCATAACGCATAACGCATAACGCATAACGCATAACGCATAACGCATAACGCATAACGCATAACGCATAACGCATAACGCATAACGCATAACGCATAACGCATAACGCATAACGCATAACGCATAACGCATAACGCATAACGCATAACGCATAACGCATAACGCATAACGCATAACGCATAACGCATAACGCATAACGCATAACGCATAACGCATAACGCATAACGCATAACGCATAACGCATAACGCATAACGCATAACGCATAACGCATAACGCATAACGCATAACGCATAACGCATAACGCATAACGCATAACGCATAACGCATAACGCATAACGCATAACGCATAACGCATAACGCATAACGCATAACGCATAACGCATAACGCATAAGGCACAACGCATAACGCAAAACGCATAACGCATAACGCATAACGCATAACGCATAACGCATAACGCATAACGCATAACGCATAACGCATAACGCATAACGCATAACGCATAACGCATAACGCATAACGCATAACGCATAACGCATAACGCATAACGCATAACGCATAACGCATAACGCATAACGCATAACGCATAACGCATAACGCATAACGCATAACGCATAACGCATAACGCATAACGCATAACGCATAACGCATAACGCATAACGCATACCGCATAACGCATAACGCATAACGCATAACGCATAACGCATAACGCATAACGCATAACGCATAACGCATAAGGCACAACGCATAACGCATAACGCATAACGCATAACGCATAACGCATAACGCATAACGCATAACGCATAACGCATAACGCATAACGCATAACGCAAAACGCATAACGCATAACGCATAACGCATAACGCATAACGCATAACGCATAACGCATAACGCATAACGCATAACGCATAACGCAAATCCATAACACATAACGCATAACGCACAACGCATAACGCATAACGCATAACGCATATCGCATAACGCATAACGCCTAACTCATATCCTACAAAGCATAACGCATAACGCATAACGCATAACGCATAACGCATAACGCATAACGCATAACGCATAACGCATAACGCATAACGCATAACGCATAACGCATAACGCATAACGCATAACGCATAACGCATAACGCATAACACATAACGCATAACGCATAACGCATAACGCATAACGCATAACGCATAACGCAAACGCATAACGCATAACGCATAACGCATAACGCATAACGCATAACGCATAACGCATAACGCATAACGCATAACGCATAACGCATAACGCATAACGCATAACGCATAACGCATAACGCAAATCCATAACACATAACGCATAACGCACAACGCATAACGCATAACGCATAACGCATATCGCATAACGCATAACGCCTAACTCATATCCTACAAAGCATAACGCATAACGCATAACGCATAACGCATAACGCATAACGCATAACGCATAACGCATAACGCATAACGCATAACGCATAACGCATAACGCATAACGCATAACACATAACGCATAACGCATAACGCATAACGCATAACGCATAACGCATAACGCATAACGCATAACGCATAACGCATAACGCATAACGCATAACGCATAACGCATAACGCATAACGCATAACGCATAACGCATAACGCATAACGCATAACGCATAACGCATAACGCATAACGCATAACGCATAACGCATAACGCATAACGCATAACGCATAACGCATAACGCATAACGCATAACGCATAACGCATAACGCAAACGCATAACGCATAACGCATAACGCATAACGCACAACGCACAACGCACAACGCACAACGCATAACGCATACCGCATAACGCATAACGCATAACGCATAACGCATAACGCATAACGCATAACGCATAACGCATAACGCATAACGCACAACGCACAACGCACAACGCACAACGCACAACGCACAACGCATAACGCATAACGCACAACGCATAACGCAGAGCCCATAACACATAACGCATAACCCATAACGCATATCGCATAACTCATAACGCATAACGCACAACGCAGAGCCCATAACGCATAACGCATAACGCATAACGCATAACGCATAACGCATAACGCATAACGCATAAGGCACAACGCATAACGCATAACGCAAATCCATAACACATAACGCATAACGCACAACGCATAACGCATAACGCATATCGCATAACGCATAACGCCTAACTCATATCCTACAACGCACAACGCACAACGCATAACGCATACCGCATAACGCATAACGCATAACGCACAACGCACAACGCAAATCCATAACACATAACGCATAACGCATAACGCATAACGCATAACGCATAACGCATAACGCATAACGCATAACGCATAACGCATAACGCATAACGCATAACGCATAACGCATAACGCATAACGCATAACGCATAACGCATAACGCATAACGCATAACGCATAACGCATAACGCATAACGCATAACGCATAACGCATAACGCATAACGCATAACGCATAACGCATAACGCATAACGCATAACGCATAACGCATAACGCATAACGCACAACGCATAACGCAGAGCCCATAACGCATAATGCATAACCCATAACGCATATCGCATAACTCATAACGCATAACGCACAACGCAGAGCCCATAACGCATAACGCATAACGCATAACGCATAACGCATAAGGCACAACGCATAACGCATAACGCAAATCCATAACACATAACGCATAACGCACAACGCATAACGCATAACGCATAACGCATATCGCATAACGCATAACGCCTAACTCATATCCTACAAAGCATAACGCATAACGCATAACGCATAACGCATAACGCATAACGCATAACGCATAACGCATAACGCATAACGCATAACGCATAACGCATAACGCATAACGCATAACGCATAACGCATAACGCATAACGCATAACGCATAACGCATAACGCATAACGCATAACGCATAACGCATAACGCATAACGCATAACGCATAACGCATAACGCATAACGCATAACGCATAACGCATAACGCATAACGCATAACGCATAACGCATAACGCATAACGCATAACGCATAACGCATAACGCAAAACGCATAACGCATAACGCATAACGCATAACGCATAACGCATAACGCATAACGCATAACGCATAACGCATAACGCATAACGCATAACGCATAACGCATAACTCATATCCTACAAAGCATAACGCATAACGCATAACGCATAACGCATAACGCATAACGCATAACGCATAACGCATAACGCATAACGCATAACGCATAACGCATAACGCATAACGCATAACGCATAACGCATAACGCATAACGCATAACGCATAACGCATAACGCATAACGCATAACGCATAACGCATAACGCATAACGCATAACGCATAACGCATAACGCATAACGCATAACGCATAACGCATAACGCATAACGCATAACGCATAACGCATAACGCATAACGCATAACGCAAAACGCATAACGCATAACGCATAACGCATAACGCATAACGCATAACGCATAACGCATAACGCATAACGCATAACGCATAACGCATAACGCATAACGCATAACGCATAACGCATAACGCATAACGCATAACGCATAACGCCTAACTCATATCCTACAAAGCATAACGCATAACGCATAACGCATAACGCATAACGCATAACGCATAACGCATAACGCATAACGCATAACGCATAACGCATAACGCATAACGCATAACGCATAACGCATAACGCATAACGCATAACGCATAACGCATAACGCATAACGCACAACGCATATCGCAGAGCCCATAACGCATAATGCATAACCCATAACGCATATCGCATAACTCATAACGCATAACGCACAACGCAGAGCCCATAACGCATAACGCATAACGGATAACGCATAAGGCACAACGCATAACGCATAACGCAAATCCATAACACATAACGCATAACGCACAACGCATAACGCATAACGCATAACGCATATCGCATAACGCATAACGCCTAACTCATATCCTACAAAGCATAACGCATAACGCATAACGCATAACGCATAACGCATAACGCATAACGCATAACGCATAACGCATAACGCATAACGCATAACGCATAACGCATAACGCATAACGCATAACGCATAACGCATAACGCATAACGCATAACGCATAACGCATAACGCATAACGCATAACGCATAACGCATAACGCATAACGCATAACGCATAACGCATAACGCATAACGCATAACGCATAACGCATAACGCATAACGCATAACGCATAACGCATAACGCAAAACGCATAACGCATAACGCATAACGCATAACGCATAACGCATAACGCATAACGCATAACGCATAACGCATAACGCATAACGCATAACGCATAACGCATAACGCATAACGCATAACGCCTAACTCATATCCTACAAAGCATAACGCATAACGCATAACGCATAACGCATAACGCATAACGCATAACGCATAACGCATAACGCATAACGCATAACGCATAACGCAAATCCATAACACATAACGCATAACGCACAACGCATAACGCATAACGCATAACGCATATCGCATAACGCATAACGCCTAACTCATATCCTACAAAGCATAACGCATAACGCATAACGCATAACGCATAACGCATAACGCATAACGCATAACGCATAACGCATAACGCATAACGCATAACGCATAACGCATAACGCATAACGCATAACGCATAACGCATAACGCATAACGCATAACGCATAACGCATAACGCATAACGCATAACGCATAACGCATAACGCATAACGCATAACGCATAACGCATAACGCATAACGCATAACGCATAACGCATAACGCATAACGCATAACGCATACCGCATAACGCATAACGCATAACGCATAACGCATAACGCATAACGCATAACGCATAACGCATAACGCATAAGGCACAACGCATAACGCATAACGCAAATCCATAACGCACAACGCATAACGCATAACGCATAACGCATAACGCATAACGCATATCGCATAACGCATAACGCCTAACTCATATCCTACAAAGCATAACGCATAACGCATAACGCATAACGCATAACGCATAACGCATAACGCATAACGCATAACGCATAACGCATAACGCATAACGCATAACGCATAACGCATAACGCATAACGCATAACGCATAACGCATAACGCATAACGCATAACGCATAACGCATAACGCATAACGCATAACGCATAACGCAAAACTCATAACGCATAACGCATAACGCATAACGCATAACGCATAACGCATAACGCATAACGCATAACGCATAACGCATAACGCATAACGCATAACGCATAACGCATAACGCATAACGCATAACGCATAACGCATAACGCATAACGCATAACGCATAACGCATAACGCATAACGCATAACGCATAACGCATAACGCATAACGCATAACGCATAACGCATAACGCATAACGCATAACGCATAACGCATAACGCATAACGCATAACGCATAACGCATAACGCATAACGCATAACGCATAACGCATAACGCATAACGCATAACGCATAACGCATAACGCATAACGCATAACGCATAACGCATAACGCATAACGCATAACGCATAACGCATAACGCATAACGCATAACGCATAACGCATAACGCATAACGCATAACGCATAACGCATAACGCATAACGCATAACGCATAACGCATAACGCATAACGCATAACGCATAACGCATAACGCATAACGCATAACGCATAACGCATAACGCAAAACGCATAACGCATAACGCATAACGCATAACGCATAACGCATAACGCATAACGCATAACGCATAACGCATAACGCATAACGCATAACGCATAACGCATAACGCATAACGCATAACGCATAACGCATAACGCATAACGCATAACGCAAAACGCATAACGCATAACGCATAACGCATAACGCATAACGCATAACGCATAACGCATAACGCATAACGCATAACGCATAACGCATAACGCAAATCCATAACACATAACGCATAACGCACAACGCATAACGCATAACGCATAACGCATATCGCATAACGCATAACGCCTAACTCATATCCTACAAAGCATAACGCATAACGCATAACGCATAACGCATAACGCATAACGCATAACGCATAACGCATAACGCATAACGCATAACGCATAACGCATAACGCATAACGCATAACGCATAACGCATAACGCATAACGCATAACGCATAACGCATAACGCATAACGCATAACGCATAACGCATAACGCATAACGCATAACGCATAACGCATAACGCATAACGCATAACGCATAACGCATAACGCATAACGCATAACGCATAACGCATAACGCATAACGCATAACGCATAACGCATAACGCATAACGCATAACGCATAACGCATAACGCATAACGCATAACGCATAACGCAAACGCATAACGCATAACGCATAACGCATAACGCACAACGCACAACGCACAACGCACAACGCATAACGCATAACGCATAACGCATAACGCATAACGCATAACGCATAACGCATAACGCATAACGCATAACGCATAACGCATAACGCATAACGCATAACGCATAACGCATACCGCATAACGCATAACGCATAACGCATAACGCATAACGCATAACGCATAACGCATAACGCATAAGGCACAACGCATAACGCATAACGCAAATCCATAACGCACAACGCATAACGCATAACGCATAACGCATAACGCATAACGCATATCGCATAACGCATAACGCCTAACTCATATCCTACAAAGCATAACGCATAACGCATAACGCATAACGCATAACGCATAACGCATAACGCACAACGCATAACGCAGAGCCCATAACGCATAATGCATAACCCATAACGCATATCGCATAACTCATAACGCATAACGCACAACGCAGAGCCCATAACGCATAACGCATAACGCATAACGCATAAGGCACAACGCATAACGCATAACGCAAATCCATAACACATAACGCATAACGCACAACGTATAACGCATAACGCATAACGCATATCGCATAACGCATAACGCCTAACTCATATCCTACAAAGCATAACGCATAACGCATAACGCATAACGCATAACGCATAACGCATAACGCATAACGCATAACGCATAACGCATAACGCATAACGCATAACGCATAACGCATAACGCATAACGCATAACGCATAACGCATAACGCATAACGCATAACGCATAACGCATAACGCATAACGCATAACGCATAACGCATAACGCATAACGCATAACGCATAACGCATAACGCATAACGCATAACGCATAACGCATAACGCATAACGCATAACGCATAACGCATAACGCATAACGCATAACGCATAACGCATAACGCATAACGCATAACGCATAACGCATAACGCATAACGCATAACGCATAACGCATAACGCATAACGCATAACGCATAACGCATAACGCATAACGCATAACGCATAACGCATAACGCATAACGCATAACGCATAACGCATAACGCATAACGCATAACGCATAACGCATAACGCATAACGCATAACGCATAACGCATAACGCATAACGCATAACGCATAACGCATAACGCATAACGCATAACGCATAACGCATAACGCATAACGCATAACGCATAACGCATAACGCATAACGCATAACGCATAACGCATAACGCATAACGCATAACGCATAACGCATAACGCATAACGCATAACGCATAACGCATAACGCATAACGCATAACGCATAACGCATAACGCATAACGCATAACGCATAACGCAAAACGCATAACGCATAACGCATAACGCATAACGCATAACGCATAACGCATAACGCATAACGCATAACGCATAACGCATAACGCATAACGCATAACGCATAACGCATAACGCATAACGCCTAACTCATATCCTACAAAGCATAACGCATTACGCATAACGCATAACGCATAACGCATAACGCATAACGCATAACGCATAACGCATAACGCATAACGCATAACGCATAACGCAAATCCATAACACATAACGCATAACGCACAACGCATAACGCATAACGCATAACGCATATCGCATAACGCATAACGCCTAACTCATATCCTACAAAGCATAACGCATAACGCATAACGCATAACGCATAACGCATAACGCATAACGCATAACGCATAACGCATAACGCATAACGCATAACGCATAACGCATAACGCATAACGCATAACGCATAACGCATAACGCATAACGCATAACGCATAACGCATAACGCATAACGCATAACGCATAACGCATAACGCATAACGCATAACGCATAACGCATAACGCATAACGCATAACGCATAACGCATAACGCATAACGCATAACGCATAACGCATAACGCATAACGCATAACGCATAACGCATAACGCATAACGCATAACGCATAACGCATAACGCATAACGCATAAGGCACAACGCATAACGCATAACGCATAACGCATAACGCATAACGCATAACGCATAACGCATAACGCATAACGCATAACGCAAAACGCATAACGCATAACGCATAACGCATAACGCATAACGCATAACGCATAACGCATAACGCATAACGCATAACGCATAACGCCTAACTCATATCCTACAAAGCATAACGCATAACGCATAACGCATAACGCATAACGCATAACGCATAACGCATAACGCATAACGCATAACGCATAACGCATAACGCAAATCCATAACACATAACGCATAACGCACAACGCATAACGCATAACGCATAACGCATATCGCATAACGCATAACGCCTAACTCATATCCTACAAAGCATAACGCATAACGCATAACGCATAACGCATAACGCATAACGCATAACGCATAACGCATAACGCATAACGCATAACGCATAACGCATAACGCATAACGCATAACGCATAACGCATAACGCATAACGCATAACGCATAACGCATAACGCATAACGCATAACGCATAACGCATAACGCATAACGCATAACGCATAACGCATAACGCATAACGCATAACGCATAACGCATAACGCATAACGCATAACGCATACCGCATAACGCATAACGCATAACGCATAACGCATAACGCATAACGCATAACGCATAACGCATAACGCATAAGGCACAACGCATAACGCATAACGCAAATCCATAACGCACAACGCATAACGCATAACGCATAACGCATAACGCATAACGCATATCGCATAACGCATAACGCCTAACTCATATCCTACAAAGCATAACGCATAACGCATAACGCATAACGCATAACGCATAACGCATAACGCATAACGCATAACGCATAACGCATAACGCATAACGCATAACGCATAACGCATAACGCATAACGCATAACGCATAACGCATAACGCATAACGCATAACGCATAACGCATAACGCATAACGCATAACGCAAAACTCATAACGCATAACGCATAACGCATAACGCATAACGCATAACGCATAACGCATAACGCATAACGCATAACGCATAACGCATAACGCATAACGCATAACGCATAACGCATAACGCATAACGCATAACGCATAACGCATAACGCATAACGCATAACGCATAACGCATAACGCATAACGCATAACGCATAACGCATAACGCATAACGCATAACGCATAACGCATAACGCATAACGCATAACGCATAACGCATAACGCATAACGCATAACGCATAACGCATAACGCATAACGCATAACGCATAACGCATAACGCATAACGCATAACGCATAACGCATAACGCATAACGCATAACGCATAACGCATAACGCATAACGCATAACGCATAACGCATAACGCATAACGCATAACGCATAACGCATAACGCATAACGCATAACGCATAACGCATAACGCATAACGCATAACGCATAACGCATAACGCATAACGCATAACGCATAACGCATAACGCATAACGCATAACGCATAACGCAAAACGCATAACGCATAACGCATAACGCATAACGCATAACGCATAACGCATAACGCATAACGCATAACGCATAACGCATAACGCATAACGCATAACGCATAACGCATAACGCATAACGCATAACGCCTAACTCATATCCTACAAAGCATAACGCATAACGCATAACGCATAACGCATAACGCATAACGCATAACGCATAACGCATAACGCATAACGCATAACGCATAACGCATAACGCATAACGCATAACGCATAACGCATAACGCATAACGCATAACGCATAACGCATAACGCATAACGCATAACGCATAACGCATAACGCATAACGCATAACGCATAACGCATAACGCATAACGCATAACGCATAACGCATAACGCATAACGCATAACGCATAACGCATAACGCATACCGCATAACGCATAACGCATAACGCATAACGCATAACGCATAACGCATAACGCATAACGCATAACGCATAACGCATAACGCCTAACTCATATCCTACAAAGCATAACGCATAACGCATAACGCATAACGCATAACGCATAACGCATAACGCATAACGCATAACGCATAACGCATAACGCATAACGCATAACGCATAACGCATAACGCATAACGCATAACGCATAACGCATAACGCATAACGCATAACGCATAACGCATAACGCATAACGCATAACGCATAACGCATAACGCATAACGCATAACGCATAACGCATAACGCATAACGCATAACGCATAACGCATAACGCATAACGCATAACGCATAACGCATAACGCATAACGCAAAACGCATAACGCATAACGCATAACGCATAACGCATAACGCATAACGCATAACGCATAACGCATAACGCATAACGCATAACGCAAATCCATAACACATAACGCATAACGCACAACGCATAACGCATAACGCATAACGCATATCGCATAACGCATAACGCCTAACTCATATCCTACAAAGCATAACGCATAACGCATAACGCATAACGCATAACGCATAACGCATAACGCATAACGCATAACGCATAACGCATAACGCATAACGCATAACGCATAACGCATAACGCATAACGCATAACGCATAACGCATAACGCATAACGCATAACGCATAACGCATAACGCATAACGCATAACGCATAACGCATAACGCATAACGCATAACGCATAACGCATAACGCATAACGCATAACGCATAACGCATAACGCATAACGCATAACGCATAACGCATAACGCATAACGCATAACGCATAACGCAAACGCATAACGCATAACGCATAACGCATAACGCACAACGCACAACGCACAACGCACAACGCATAACGCATAACGCATAACGCATAACGCATAACGCATAACGCATAACGCATAACGCATAACGCATAACGCATAACGCATAACGCATAACGCACAACGCATAACGCATACCGCATAACGCATAACGCATAACGCATAACGCATAACGCATAACGCATAACGCATAACGCATAACGCATAAGGCACAACGCATAACGCATAACGCAAATCCATAACGCACAACGCATAACGCATAACGCATAACGCATAACGCATAACGCATAACGCATATCGCATAACGCATAACGCCTAACTCATATCCTACAAAGCATAACGCATAACGCATAACGCATAACGCATAACGCATAACGCATAACGCACAACGCATAACGCAGAGCCCATAACGCATAATGCATAACCCATAACGCATATCGCATAACTCATAACGCATAACGCACAACGCAGAGCCCATAACGCATAACGCATAACGCATAACGCATAAGGCACAACGCATAACGCATAACGCAAATCCATAACACATAACGCATAACGCACAACGTATAACGCATAACGCATAACGCATATCGCATAACGCATAACGCCTAACTCATATCCTACAAAGCATAACGCATAACGCATAACGCATAACGCATAACGCATAACGCATAACGCATAACGCATAACGCATAACGCATAACGCATAACGCATAACGCATAACGCATAACGCATAACGCATAACGCATAACGCATAACGCATAACGCATAACGCATAACGCATAACGCATAACGCATAACGCATAACGCATAACGCATAACGCATAACGCATAACGCATAACGCATAACGCATAACGCATAACGCATAACGCATAACGCATAACGCATAACGCATAACGCATAACGCATAACGCATAACGCATAACGCATAACGCATAACGCATAACGCATAACGCATAACGCATAACGCATAACGCATAACGCATAACGCATAACGCATAACGCATAACGCATAACGCATAACGCATAACGCATAACGCATAACGCATAACGCATAACGCATAACGCATAACGCATAACGCATAACGCATAACGCATAACGCAAACGCATAACGCATAACGCATAACGCATAACGCACAACGCACAACGCACAACGCACAACGCATAACGCATACCGCATAACGCATAACGCATAACGCATAACGCATAACGCATAACGCATAACGCATAACGCATAACGCACAACGCACAACGCACAACGCACAACGCACAACGCACAACGCATAACGCATAACGCACAACGCATAACGCAGAGCCCATAACACATAACGCATAACCCATAACGCATATCGCATAACTCATAACGCATAACGCACAACGCAGAGCCCATAACGCATAACGCATAACGCATAACGCATAACGCATAAGGCACAACGCATAACGCATAACGCAAATCCATAACACATAACGCATAACGCACAACGCATAACGCATAACGCATATCGCATAACGCATAACGCCTAACTCATATCCTACAACGCACAACGCACAACGCATAACGCATACCGCATAACGCATAACGCATAACGCACAACGCACAACGCAAATCCATAACACATAACGCATAACGCATAACGCATAACGCATAACGCATAACGCATAACGCATAACGCATAACGCATAACGCATAACGCATAACGCATAACGCATAACGCATAACGCATAACGCATAACGCATAACGCATAACGCATAACGCATAACGCATAACGCATAACGCATAACGCATAACGCATAACGCATAACGCATAACGCATAACGCATAACGCATAACGCATAACGCATAACGCATAACGCATAACGCATAACGCATAACGCAAAACGCATAACGCATAACGCATAACGCATAACGCATAACGCATAACGCATAACGCATAACGCATAACGCATAACGCATAACGCATAACTCATATCCTACAAAGCATAACGCATAACGCATAACGCATAACGCATAACGCATAACGCATAACGCATAACGCATAACGCATAACGCATAACGCATAACGCATAACGCATAACGCATAACGCATAACGCATAACGCATAACGCATAACGCATAACGCATAACGCATAACGCATAACGCATAACGCATAACGCATAACGCATAACGCATAACGCATAACGCATAACGCATAACGCATAACGCATAACGCATAACGCATAACGCATAACGCATAACGCATAACGCAAAACGCATAACGCATAACGCATAACGCATAACGCATAACGCATAACGCATAACGCATAACGCATAACGCATAACGCATAACGCATAACGCATAACGCATAACGCATAACGCATAACGCATAACGCATAACGCATAACGCATAACGCCTAACTCATATCCTACAAAGCATAACGCATAACGCATAACGCATAACGCATAACGCATAACGCATAACGCATAACGCATAACGCATAACGCATAACGCATAACGCATAACGCATAACGCATAACGCATAACGCATAACGCATAACGCATAACGCATAACGCATAACGCACAACGCATATCGCAGAGCCCATAACGCATAATGCATAACCCATAACGCATATCGCATAACTCATAACGCATAACGCACAACGCAGAGCCCATAACGCATAACGCATAACGGATAACGCATAAGGCACAACGCATAACGCATAACGCAAATCCATAACACATAACGCATAACGCACAACGCATAACGCATAACGCATAACGCATATCGCATAACGCATAACGCCTAACTCATATCCTACAAAGCATAACGCATAACGCATACGCATAACGCATAACGCATAACGCATAACGCATAACGCATAACGCATAACGCATAACGCATAACGCATAACGCATAACGCATAACGCATAACGCATAACGCATAACGCATAACGCATAACGCATAACGCATAACGCATAACGCATAACGCATAACGCATAACGCATAACGCATAACGCATAACGCATAACGCATAACGCATAACGCATAACGCATAACGCATAACGCATAACGCATAACGCATAACGCATAACGCATAACGCATAACGCATAACGCATAACGCATAACGCATAACGCATAACGCATAACGCATAACGCATAACGCATAACGCATAACGCATAACGCATAACGCATAACGCATAACGCATAACGCATAACGCATAACGCATAACGCATAACGCATAACGCATAACGCATAACGCATAACGCATAACGCAAAACGCATAACGCATAACGCATAACGCATAACGCATAACGCATAACGCATAACGCATAACGCATAACGCATAACGCATAACGCATAACGCATAACGCATAACGCATAACGCATAACGCCTAACTCATATCCTACAAAGCATAACGCATTACGCATAACGCATAACGCATAACGCATAACGCATAACGCATAACGCATAACGCATAACGCATAACGCATAACGCATAACGCAAATCCATAACACATAACGCATAACGCACAACGCATAACGCATAACGCATAACGCATATCGCATAACGCATAACGCCTAACTCATATCCTACAAAGCATAACGCATAACGCATAACGCATAACGCATAACGCATAACGCATAACGCATAACGCATAACGCATAACGCATAACGCATAACGCATAACGCATAACGCATAACGCATAACGCATAACGCATAACGCATAACGCATAACGCATAACGCATAACGCATAACGCATAACGCATAACGCATAACGCATAACGCATAACGCATAACGCATAACGCATAACGCATAACGCATAACGCATAACGCATAACGCATAACGCATAACGCATAACGCATAACGCATACCGCATAACGCATAACGCATAACGCATAACGCATAACGCATAACGCATAACGCATAACGCATAACGCATAAGGCACAACGCATAACGCATAACGCATAACGCATAACGCATAACGCATAACGCATAACGCATAACGCATAACGCATAACGCATAACGCATAACGCATAACGCATAACGCATAACGCATAACGCATAACGCATAACGCATAACGCATAACGCATAACGCATAACGCATAACGCATAACGCATAACGCATAACGCATAACGCATAACGCATAACGCATAACGCATAACGCATAACGCATAACGCATAACGCATAACGCATAACGCATAACGCATAACGCATAACGCATAACGCATACCGCATAACGCATAACGCATAACGCATAACGCATAACGCATAACGCATAACGCATAACGCATAACGCATAAGGCACAACGCATAACGCATAACGCATAACGCATAACGCATAACGCATAACGCATAACGCATAACGCATAACGCATAACGCATAACGCATAACGCAAAACGCATAACGCATAACGCATAACGCATAACGCATAACGCATAACGCATAACGCATAACGCATAACGCATAACGCATAACGCAAATCCATAACACATAACGCATAACGCACAACGCATAACGCATAACGCATAACGCATATCGCATAACGCATAACGCCTAACTCATATCCTACAAAGCATAACGCATAACGCATAACGCATAACGCATAACGCATAACGCATAACGCATAACGCATAACGCATAACGCATAACGCATAACGCATAACGCATAACGCATAACGCATAACGCATAACGCATAACGCATAACGCATAACGCATAACGCATAACGCATAACGCATAACGCATAACGCATAACGCATAACGCATAACGCATAACGCATAACGCATAACGCATAACGCATAACGCATAACGCATAACGCATAACGCATAACGCAAACGCATAACGCATAACGCATAACGCATAACGCACAACGCACAACGCACAACGCACAACGCATACGCATAACGCATAACGCATAACGCATAACGCATAACGCATAACGCATAACGCATAACGCATAACGCATAACGCATAACGCATAACGCATACCGCATAACGCATAACGCATAACGCATAACGCATAACGCATAACGCATAACGCATAACGCATAACGCATAAGGCACAACGCATAACGCATAACGCAAATCCATAACGCACAACGCATAACGCATAACGCATAACGCATAACGCATAACGCATATCGCATAACGCATAACGCCTAACTCATATCCTACAAAGCATAACGCATAACGCATAACGCATAACGCATAACGCATAACGCATAACGCACAACGCATAACGCAGAGCCCATAACGCATAATGCATAACCCATAACGCATATCGCATAACTCATAACGCATAACGCACAACGCAGAGCCCATAACGCATAACGCATAACGCATAACGCATAAGGCACAACGCATAACGCATAACGCAAATCCATAACACATAACGCATAACGCACAACGTATAACGCATAACGCATAACGCATATCGCATAACGCATAACGCCTAACTCATATCCTACAAAGCATAACGCATAACGCATAACGCATAACGCATAACGCATAACGCATAACGCATAACGCATAACGCATAACGCATAACGCATAACGCATAACGCATAACGCATAACGCATAACGCATAACGCATAACGCATAACGCATAACGCATAACGCATAACGCATAACGCATAACGCATAACGCATAACGCATAACGCATAACGCATAACGCATAACGCATAACGCATAACGCATAACGCATAACGCATAACGCATAACGCATAACGCATAACGCATAACGCATAACGCATAACGCATAACGCATAACGCATAACGCATAACGCATAACGCATAACGCATAACGCATAACGCATAACGCATAACGCATAACGCATAACGCATAACGCATAACGCATAACGCATAACGCATAACGCATAACGCATAACGCATAACGCATAACGCAAACGCATAACGCATAACGCATAACGCATAACGCACAACGCACAACGCACAACGCACAACGCATAACGCATACCGCATAACGCATAACGCATAACGCATAACGCATAACGCATAACGCATAACGCATAACGCATAACGCACAACGCACAACGCACAACGCACAACGCACAACGCACAACGCATAACGCATAACGCACAACGCATAACGCAGAGCCCATAACACATAACGCATAACCCATAACACATATCGCATAACTCATAACGCATAACGCACAACGCAGAGCCCATAACGCATAACGCATAACGCATAACGCATAACGCATAAGGCACAACGCATAACGCATAACGCAAATCCATAACACATAACGCATAACGCACAACGCATAACGCATAACGCATATCGCATAACGCATAACGCCTAACTCATATCCTACAACGCACAACGCACAACGCATAACGCATACCGCATAACGCATAACGCATAACGCACAACGCACAACGCAAATCCATAACACATAACGCATAACGCATAACGCATAACGCATAACGCATAACGCATAACGCATAACGCATAACGCATAACGCATAACGCATAACGCATAACGCATAACGCATAACGCATAACGCATAACGCATAACGCATAACGCATAACGCATAACGCATAACGCATAACGCATAACGCATAACGCATAACGCATAACGCATAACGCATAACGCATAACGGATAACGCATAACGCATAACGCACAACGCATAACGCAGAGCCCATAACGCATAATGCATAACCCATAACGCATATCGCATAACTCATAACGCATAACGCACAACGCAGAGCCCATAACGCATAACGCATAACGCATAACGCATAAGGCACAACGCATAACGCATAACGCAAATCCATAACACATAACGCATAACGCACAACGCATAACGCATAACGCATAACGCATATCGCATAACGCATAACGCCTAACTCATATCCTACAAAGCATAACGCATAACGCATAACGCATAACGCATAACGCATAACGCATAACGCATAACGCATAACGCATAACGCATAACGCATAACGCATAACGCATAACGCATAACGCATAACGCATAACGCATAACGCATAACGCATAACGCATAACGCATAACGCATAACGCATAACGCATAACGCATAACGCATAACGCATAACGCATAACGCATAACGCATA
This sequence comes from Lasioglossum baleicum, assembly GCF_051020765.1. Lineage (NCBI taxonomy): Eukaryota > Metazoa > Arthropoda > Insecta > Hymenoptera > Halictidae > Lasioglossum > Lasioglossum baleicum. The sequence goes on from NW_027469227.1 coordinate 81,192, forward strand.
ACGCATAACGCATAACGCATAACGCATAACGCATAACGCATAACGCATAACGCAAAACGCATAACGCATAACGCATAACGCATAACGCATAACGCATAACGCATAACGCATAACGCATAACGCATAACGCATAACGCATAACGCATAACGCATAACTCATATCCTACAAAGCATAACGCATAACGCATAACGCATAACGCATAACGCATAACGCATAACGCATAACGCATAACGCATAACGCATAACGCATAACGCATAACGCATAACGCATAACGCATAACGCATAACGCATAACGCATAACGCATAACGCATAACGCATAACGCATAACGCATAACGCATAACGCATAACGCATAACGCATAACGCATAACGCATAACGCATAACGCATAACGCATAACGCAAAACGCATAACGCATAACGCATAACGCATAACGCATAACGCATAACGCATAACGCATAACGCATAACGCATAACGCATAACGCATAACGCATAACGCATAACGCATAACGCATAACGCATAACGCATAACGCATAACGCATAACGCCTAACTCATATCCTACAAAGCATAACGCATAACGCATAACGCATAACGCATAACGCATAACGCATAACGCATAACGCATAACGCATAACGCATAACGCATAACGCATAACGCATAACGCATAACGCATAACGCATAACGCATAACGCATAACGCATAACGCATAACGCACAACGCATATCGCAGAGCCCATAACGCATAATGCATAACCCATAACGCATATCGCATAACTCATAACGCATAACGCACAACGCAGAGCCCATAACGCATAACGCATAACGGATAACGCATAAGGCACAACGCATAACGCATAACGCAAATCCATAACACATAACGCATAACGCACAACGCATAACGCATAACGCATAACGCATATCGCATAACGCATAACGCCTAACTCATATCCTACAAAGCATAACGCATAACGCATAACGCATAACGCATAACGCATAACGCATAACGCATAACGCATAACGCATAACGCATAACGCATAACGCATAACGCATAACGCATAACGCATAACGCATAACGCATAACGCATAACGCATAACGCATAACGCATAACGCATAACGCATAACGCATAACGCATAACGCATAACGCATAACGCATAACGCATAACGCATAACGCATAACGCATAACGCATAACGCATAACGCATAACGCATAACGCATAACGCATAACGCATAACGCATAACGCATAACGCATAACGCATAACGCATAACGCATAACGCATAACGCATAACGCATAACGCATAACGCATAACGCATAACGCATAACGCATAACGCATAACGCATAACGCATAACGCATAACGCATAACGCATAACGCATAACGCATAACGCATAACGCATAACGCATAACGCATAACGCATAACGCATAACGCATAACGCATAACGCATAACGCATAACGCATAACGCATAACGCATAACGCATAACGCATAACGCATAACGCATAACGCATAACGCATAACGCATAACGCATAACGCAAAACGCATAACGCATAACGCATAACGCATAACGCATAACGCATAACGCATAACGCATAACGCATAACGCATAACGCATAACGCATAACGCATAACGCATAACGCATAACGCATAACGCATAACGCATAACGCATAACGCATAACGCATAACGCAAATCCATAACACATAACGCATAACGCACAACGCATAACGCATAACGCATAACGCATATCGCATAACGCATAACGCCTAACTCATATCCTACAAAGCATAACGCATAACGCATAACGCATAACGCATAACGCATAACGCATAACGCATAACGCATAACGCATAACGCATAACGCATAACGCATAACGCATAACGCATAACGCATAACGCATAACGCATAACGCATAACGCATAACGCATAACGCATAACGCATAACGCATAACGCATAACGCATAACGCATAACGCATAACGCATAACGCATAACGCATAACGCATAACGCATAACGCATAACGCATAACGCATAACGCATAACGCATACCGCATAACGCATAACGCATAACGCATAACGCATAACGCATAACGCATAACGCATAACGCATAAGGCACAACGCATAACGCATAACGCAAATCCATAACGCACAACGCATAACGCATAACGCATAACGCATAACGCATAACGCATATCGCATAACGCATAACGCATAACGCATAACGCATAACGCATAACGCATAACGCATAACGCATAAGGCACAACGCATAACGCATAACGCAAATCCATAACGCACAACGCATAACGCATAACGCATAACGCATAACGCATAACGCATAACGCATAACGCATAACGCATAACGCATAACGCATAACGCATAACGCATAACGCATAACGCATAACGCATAACGCATAACGCATAACGCATAACGCATAACGCATAACGCATAACGCATAACGCATAACGCATAACGCATAACGCATAACGCATAACGCATAACGCATAACGCATAACGCATAACGCATAACGCATAACGCATAACGCATAACGCATAACGCATAACGCATAACGCATAACGCATAACGCATAACGCATAACGCAAACGCATAACGCATAACGCATAACGCATAACGCACAACGCACAACGCACAACGCACAACGCATAACGCATAACGCATAACGCATAACGCATAACGCATAACGCATAACGCATAACGCATAACGCATAACGCATAACGCATAACGCATACCGCATAACGCATAACGCATAACGCATAACGCATAACGCATAACGCATAACGCATAACGCATAAGGCACAACGCATAACGCATAACGCAAATCCATAACGCACAACGCATAACGCATAACGCATAACGCATAACGCATAACGCATATCGCATAACGCATAACGCCTAACTCATATCCTACAAAGCATAACGCATAACGCATAACGCATAACGCATAACGCATAACGCATAACGCATAACGCACAACGCATAACGCAGAGCCCATAACGCATAATGCATAACCCATAACGCATATCGCATAACTCATAACGCATAACGCACAACGCAGAGCCCATAACGCATAACGCATAACGCATAACGCATAAGGCACAACGCATAACGCATAACGCAAATCCATAACACATAACGCATAACGCACAACGTATAACGCATAACGCATAACGCATATCGCATAACGCATAACGCCTAACTCATATCCTACAAAGCATAACGCATAACGCATAACGCATAACGCATAACGCATAACGCATAACGCATAACGCATAACGCATAACGCATAACGCATAACGCATAACGCATAACGCATAACGCATAACGCATAACGCATAACGCATAACGCATAACGCATAACGCATAACGCATAACGCATAACGCATAACGCATAACGCATAACGCATAACGCATAACGCATAACGCATAACGCATAACGCATAACGCATAACGCATAACGCATAACGCATAACGCATAACGCATAACGCATAACGCATAACGCATAACGCATAACGCATAACGCATAACGCATAACGCATAACGCATAACGCATAACGCATAACGCATAACGCATAACGCATAACGCATAACGCATAACGCATAACGCATAACGCATAACGCATAACGCAAACGCATAACGCATAACGCATAACGCATAACGCACAACGCACAACGCACAACGCACAACGCATAACGCATACCGCATAACGCATAACGCATAACGCATAACGCATAACGCATAACGCATAACGCATAACGCATAACGCACAACGCACAACGCACAACGCACAACGCACAACGCACAACGCATAACGCATAACGCACAACGCATAACGCAGAGCCCATAACACATAACGCATAACCCATAACGCATATCGCATAACTCATAACGCATAACGCACAACGCAGAGCCCATAACGCATAACGCATAACGCATAACGCATAACGCATAAGGCACAACGCATAACGCATAACGCAAATCCATAACACATAACGCATAACGCACAACGCATAACGCATAACGCATATCGCATAACGCATAACGCCTAACTCATATCCTACAACGCACAACGCACAACGCATAACGCATACCGCATAACGCATAACGCATAACGCACAACGCACAACGCAAATCCATAACACATAACGCATAACGCATAACGCATAACGCATAACGCATAACGCATAACGCATAACGCATAACGCATAACGCATAACGCATAACGCATAACGCATAACGCATAACGCATAACGCATAACGCATAACGCATAACGCATAACGCATAACGCATAACGCATAACGCATAACGCATAACGCATAACGCATAACGCATAACGCATAACGCATAACGCATAACGGATAACGCATAACGCATAACGCACAACGCATAACGCAGAGCCCATAACGCATAATGCATAACCCATAACGCATATCGCATAACTCATAACGCATAACGCACAACGCAGAGCCCATAACGCATAACGCATAACGCATAACGCATAAGGCACAACGCATAACGCATAACGCAAATCCATAACACATAACGCATAACGCACAACGCATAACGCATAACGCATAACGCATATCGCATAACGCATAACGCCTAACTCATATCCTACAAAGCATAACGCATAACGCATAACGCATAACGCATAACGCATAACGCATAACGCATAACGCATAACGCATAACGCATAACGCATAACGCATAACGCATAACGCATAACGCATAACGCATAACGCATAACGCATAACGCATAACGCATAACGCATAACGCATAACGCATAACGCATAACGCATAACGCATAACGCATAACGCATAACGCATAACGCATAACGCATAACGCATAACGCATAACGCATAACGCATAACGCATAACGCATAACGCATAACGCAAAACGCATAACGCATAACGCATAACGCATAACGCATAACGCATAACGCATAACGCATAACGCATAACGCATAACGCATAACGCATAACGCATAACGCATAACTCATATCCTACAAAGCATAACGCATAACGCATAACGCATAACGCATAACGCATAACGCATAACGCATAACGCATAACGCATAACGCATAACGCATAACGCATAACGCATAACGCATAACGCATAACGCATAACGCATAACGCATAACGCATAACGCATAACGCATAACGCATAACGCATAACGCATAACGCATAACGCATAACGCATAACGCATAACGCATAACGCATAACGCATAACGCAAAACGCATAACGCATAACGCATAACGCATAACGCATAACGCATAACGCATAACGCATAACGCATAACGCATAACGCATAACGCATAACGCATAACGCATAACGCATAACGCATAACGCATAACGCATAACGCCTAACTCATATCCTACAAAGCATAACGCATAACGCATAACGCATAACGCATAACGCATAACGCATAACGCATAACGCATAACGCATAACGCATAACGCATAACGCATAACGCATAACGCATAACGCATAACGCATAACGCATAACGCATAACGCATAACGCACAACGCATATCGCAGAGCCCATAACGCATAATGCATAACCCATAACGCATATCGCATAACTCATAACGCATAACGCACAACGCAGAGCCCATAACGCATAACGCATAACGGATAACGCATAAGGCACAACGCATAACGCATAACGCAAATCCATAACACATAACGCATAACGCACAACGCATAACGCATAACGCATAACGCATATCGCATAACGCCTAACTCATATCCTACAAAGCATAACGCATAACGCATAACGCATAACGCATAACGCATAACGCATAACGCATAACGCATAACGCATAACGCATAACGCATAACGCATAACGCATAACGCATAACGCATAACGCATAACGCATAACGCATAACGCATAACGCATAACGCATAACGCATAACGCATAACGCATAACGCATAACGCATAACGCATAACGCATAACGCATAACGCATAACGCATAACGCATAACGCATAACGCATAACGCATAACGCATAACGCATAACGCATAACGCATAACGCATAACGCATAACGCATAACGCATAACGCATAACGCATAACGCATAACGCATAACGCATAACGCATAACGCATAACGCATAACGCATAACGCATAACGCATAACGCATAACGCATAACGCATAACGCATAACGCATAACGCATAACGCATAACGCATAACGCATAACGCATAACGCATAACGCATAACGCATAACGCATAACGCATAACGCATAACGCATAACGCATAACGCATAACGCATAACGCATAACGCATAACGCATAACGCATAACGCATAACGCATAACGCATAACGCATAACGCATAACGCATAACGCATAACGCATAACGCATAACGCATAACGCATAACGCAAAACGCATAACGCATAACGCATAACGCATAACGCATAACGCATAACGCATAACGCATAACGCATAACGCATAACGCATAACGCATAACGCATAACGCATAACGCATAACGCATAACGCATAACGCATAACGCATAACGCATAACGCAAATCCATAACACATAACGCATAACGCACAACGCATAACGCATAACGCATAACGCATATCGCATAACGCATAACGCCTAACTCATATCCTACAAAGCATAACGCATAACGCATAACGCATAACGCATAACGCATAACGCATAACGCATAACGCATAACGCATAACGCATAACGCATAACGCATAACGCATAACGCATAACGCATAACGCATAACGCATAACGCATAACGCATAACGCATAACGCATAACGCATAACGCATAACGCATAACGCATAACGCATAACGCATAACGCATAACGCATAACGCATAACGCATAACGCATAACGCATAACGCATAACGCATAACGCATAACGCATAACGCATAACGCATAACGCATACCGCATAACGCATAACGCATAACGCATAACGCATAACGCATAACGCATAACGCATAACGCATAAGGCACAACGCATAACGCATAACGCAAATCCATAACGCACAACGCATAACGCATAACGCATAACGCATAACGCATAACGCATATCGCATAACGCATAACGCATAACGCATAACGCATAACGCATAACGCATAACGCATAACGCATAAGGCACAACGCATAACGCATAACGCAAATCCATAACGCACAACGCATAACGCATAACGCATAACGCATAACGCATAACGCATAACGCATAACGCATAACGCATAACGCATAACGCATAACGCATAACGCATAACGCATAACGCATAACGCATAACGCATAACGCATAACGCATAACGCATAACGCATAACGCATAACGCATAACGCATAACGCATAACGCATAACGCATAACGCATAACGCATAACGCATAACGCATAACGCATAACGCATAACGCATAACGCATAACGCATAACGCATAACGCATAACGCATAACGCATAACGCATAACGCATAACGCATAACGCATAACGCATAACGCATAACGCATAACGCATAACGCATAACGCATAACGCATAACGCATAACGCATAACGCATAACGCATAACGCATAACGCATAACGCAAAACGCATAACGCATAACGCATAACGCATAACGCATAACGCATAACGCATAACGCATAACGCATAACGCATAACGCATAACGCATAACGCATAACGCATAACGCCTAACTCATATCCTACAAAGCATAACGCATAACGCATAACGCATAACGCATAACGCATAACGCATAACGCATAACGCATAACGCATAACGCATAACGCATAACGCATAACGCATAACGCATAACGCATAACGCATAACGCATAACGCATAACGCATAACGCATAACGCATAACGCATAACGCATAACGCATAACGCCTAACTCATATCCTACAAAGCATAACGCATAACGCATAACGCATAACGCATAACGCATAACGCATAACGCATAACGCATAACGCATAACGCATAACGCATAACGCATAACGCATAACGCATAACGCATAACGCATAACGCATAACGCATAACGCATAACGCATAACGCATAACGCATAACGCATAACGCATAACGCATAACGCATAACGCATAACGCATAACGCATAACGCATAACGCATAACGCATAACGCATAACGCATAACGCATAACGCATAACGCATAACGCATAACGCATAACGCCTAACTCATATCCTACAAAGCATAACGCATAACGCATAACGCATAACGCATAACGCATAACGCATAACGCATAACGCATAACGCATAACGCATAACGCATAACGCATAACGCATAACGCATAACGCATAACGCATAACGCATAACGCATAACGCATAACGCATAACGCATAACGCATAACGCATAACGCATAACGCATAACGCATAACGCATAACGCATAACGCATAACGCATAACGCATAACGCATAACGCATAACGCATAACGCATAACGCATAACGCATAACGCATAACGCATAACGCATAACGCATAACGCATAACGCATAACGCATAACGCATAACGCATAACGCATAACGCATAACGCATAACGCATAACGCATAACGCATAACGCATAACGCATAACGCATAACGCATAACGCATAACGCATAACGCATAACGCAAAACGCATAACGCATAACGCATAACGCATAACGCATAACGCATAACGCATAACGCATAACGCATAACGCATAACGCAAATCCATAACACATAACGCATAACGCACAACGCATAACGCATAACGCATAACGCATATCGCATAACGCATAACGCCTAACTCATATCCTACAAAGCATAACGCATAACGCATAACGCATAACGCATAACGCATAACGCATAACGCATAACGCATAACGCATAACGCATAACGCATAACGCATAACGCATAACGCATAACGCATAACGCATAACGCATAACGCATAACGCATAACGCATAACGCATAACGCATAACGCATAACGCATAACGCATAACGCATAACGCATAACGCATAACGCATAACGCATAACGCATAACGCATAACGCATAACGCATAACGCATAACGCATAACGCATAACGCATAACGCATAACGCATAACGCATAACGCATAACGCATAACGCATAACGCATAACGCATAACGCATAACGCATAACGCATAACGCATAACGCATAACGCATAACGCATAACGCATAACGCATAACGCATAACGCATAACGCATAACGCATAACGCAAAACGCATAACGCATAACGCATAACGCATAACGCATAACGCATAACGCATAACGCATAACGCATAACGCATAACGCATAACGCATAACGCATAACGCATAACGCATAACGCAAAACGCATAACGCATAACGCATAACGCATAACGCATAACGCATAACGCATAACGCATAACGCATAACGCATAACGCAAATCCATAACACATAACGCATAACGCACAACGCATAACGCATAACGCATAACGCATATCGCATAACGCATAACGCCTAACTCATATCCTACAAAGCATAACGCATAACGCATAACGCATAACGCATAACGCATAACGCATAACGCATAACGCATAACGCATAACGCATAACGCATAACGCATAACGCATAACGCATAACGCATAACGCATAACGCATAACGCATAACGCATAACGCATAACGCATAACGCATAACGCATAACGCATAACGCATAACGCATAACGCATAACGCATAACGCATAACGCATAACGCATAACGCATAACGCATAACGCATAACGCATAACGCATAACGCATAACGCATAACGCATAACGCATAACGCATAACGCATAACGCATAACGCATAACGCATAACGCACAACGCATAACGCATAACGCATAACGCATATCGCATAACGCATAACGCCTAACTCATATCCTACAAAGCATAACGCATAACGCATAACGCATAACGCATAACGCATAACGCATAACGCATAACGCATAACGCATAACGCATAACGCATAACGCATAACGCATAACGCATAACGCATAACGCATAACGCATAACGCATAACGCATAACGCATAACGCATAACGCATAACGCATAACGCATAACGCATAACGCATAACGCATAACGCATAACGCATAACGCATAACGCATAACGCATAACGCATAACGCATAACGCATAACGCATAACGCATACCGCATAACGCATAACGCATAACGCATAACGCATAACGCATAAGGCACAACGCATAACGCATAACGCAAATCCATAACACATAACGCATAACGCACAACGCATAACGCATAACGCATAACGCATATCGCATAACGCATAACGCCTAACTCATATCCTACAAAGCATAACGCATAACGCATAACGCATAACGCATAACGCATAACGCATAACGCATAACGCATAACGCATAACGCATAACGCATAACGCATAACGCATAACGCATAACGCATAACGCATAACGCATAACGCATAACGCATAACGCATAACGCATAACGCATAACGCATAACGCATAACGCATAACGCATAACGCATAACGCATAACGCATAACGCATAACGCATAACGCATAACGCATAACGCATAACGCATAACGCATAACGCATAACGCATAACGCATAACGCATAACGCATAACGCATAACGCATAACGCATAACGCATAACGCATAACGCATAACGCAAAACGCATAACGCATAACGCATAACGCATAACGCATAACGCATAACGCATAACGCATAACGCATAACGCATAACGCATAACGCATAACGCATAACGCATAACGCATAACGCATAACGCATAACGCATAACGCATAACGCATAACGCCTAACTCATATCCTACAAAGTATAACGCATAACGCATAACGCATAACGCATAACGCATAACGCATAACGCATAACGCATAACGCATAACGCATAACGCATAACGCATAACGCATAACGCATAACGCATAACGCATAACGCATAACGCATAACGCATAACGCAAATCCATAACACATAACGCATAACGCACAACGCATAACGCATAACGCATAACGCATATCGCATAACGCATAACGCCTAACTCATATCCTACAAAGCATAACGCATAACGCATAACGCATAACGCATAACGCATAACGCATAACGCATAACGCATAACGCATAACGCATAACGCATAACGCATAACGCATAACGCATAACGCATAACGCATAACGCATAACGCATAACGCATAACGCATAACGCATAACGCATAACGCATAACGCATAACGCATAACGCATAACGCATAACGCATAACGCATAAGGCACAACGCATAACGCATAACGCAAATCCATAACACATAACGCATAACGCACAACGCATAACGCATAACGCATATCGCATAACGCATAACGCCTAACTCATATCCTACAACGCACAACGCACAACGCATAACGCATACCGCATAACGCATAACGCATAACGCAGAACGCATAACGCATAACGCATAACGCATAACGCATAACGCATAACGCATAACGCATAACGCATAACGCATAACGCACAACGCACAACGCACAAGGCACAACGCACAACGCATAACGCATACCGCATAACGCATAACGCATAACGCATAACGCATAACGCATAACGCATAACGCATAACGCATAACGCATAACGCATAACGCACAACGCATAACGCATAACGCACAACGCATAACGCATAACGCATAACGCACAACGCATAACGCATAACGCATAACGCATAACGCATAACGCATAACGCATAACGCATAACGCATAACGCATAACGCATAACGCATAACGCATAACGCATAACGCATAACGCATAACGCATAACGCATAACGCATAACGCATAACGCATAACGCATAACGCATAACGCATAACGCATAACGCATAACGCATAACGCATAACGCATAACGCATAACGCATAACGCATAACGCATAACGCATAACGCATAACGCATAACGCATAACGCATAACGCATAACGCATAACGCATAACGCATAACGCATAACGCATAACGCATAACGCATAACGCATAACGCATAACGCATAACGCATAACGCACAACGCACAATGCACAACGCACAACGCATAACGCATACCGCATAACGCATAACGCATAACGCATAACGCATAACGCATAACGCATAACGCATAACGCACAACGCACAACGCACAACGCACAACGCACAACGCACAACGCACAACGCACAACGCACAACGCATAACGCATAACGCATATCGCATAACTCATAACGCACAACGCACAACGCAGAGCCCATAACGCATAACGCATAACGCATAACGCATAAGGCACAACGCATAACGCATAACGCAAATCCATAACACATAACGCATAACGCACAACGCATAACGCATAACGCATATCGCATAACGCATAACGCCTAACTCATATCCTACAACGCACAACGCATAACGCATAACGCATAACGCATAACGCATAACGCATAACGCATAACGCATAACGCATAACGCATAACGCATAACGCATAACGCATAACGCATAACGCATAACGCATAACGCATAACGCATAACGCATAACGCATAACGCATAACGCATAACGCATAACGCATAACGCATAACGCATAACGCATAACGCATAACGCATAACGCACAACGCATAACGCATAACGCATAACGCATAACGCATAACGCATAACGCATAACGCATAACGCATAACGCATAACGCATAACGCATAACGCATAACGCATAACGCATAACGCATAACGCATAACGCATAACGCATAACGCATAACGCATAACGCATAACGCATAACGCATAACGCATAACGCATAACGCATAACGCATAACGCATAACGCATAACGCATAACGCACAACGCACAATGCACAACGCACAACGCATAACGCATACCGCATAACGCATAACGCATAACGCATAACGCATAACGCATAACGCATAACGCATAACGCATAACGCACAACGCACAACGCACAACGCACAACGCACAACGCACAACGCACAACGCATAACGCATAACGCATATCGCATAACTCATAACGCACAACGCACAACGCAGAGCCCATAACGCATAACGCATAACGCATAACGCATAAGGCACAACGCATAACGCATAACGCAAATCCATAACACATAACGCATAACGCACAACGCATAACGCATAACGCATATCGCATAACGCATAACGCCTAACTCATATCCTACAACGCACAACGCACAACGCATAACGCATACCGCATAACGCATAACGCATAACGCACAACGCACAACGCAAATCCATAACACATAACGCATAACGCATAACGCATAACGCATAACGCATAACGCATAACGCATAACGCATAACGCATAACGCATAACGCATAACGCATAACGCATAACGCATAACGCATAACGCATAACGCATAACGCATAACGCACAACGCATAACGCAGAGCCCATAACGCATAATGCATAACCCATAACGCATATCGCATAACTCATAACGCATAACGCACAACGCAGAGCCCATAACGCATAACGCATAACGCATAACGCATAAGGCACAACGCATAACGCATAACGCAAATCCATAACACATAACGCATAACGCACAACGCATAACGCATAACGCATAACGCATATCGCATAACGCATAACGCCTAACTCATATCCTACAAAGCATAACGCATAACGCATAACGCATAACGCATAACGCATAACGCATAACGCATAACGCATAACGCATAACGCATAACGCATAACGCATAACGCATAACGCATAACGCATAACGCATAACGCATAACGCATAACGCACAACGCATAACGCAGAGCCCATAACGCATAATGCATAACCCATAACGCATATCGCATAACTCATAACGCATAACGCACAACGCAGAGCCCATAACGCATAACGCATAACGCATAAGGCACAACGCATAACGCATAACGCAAATCCATAACACATAACGCATAACGCACAACGCATAACGCATAACGCATAACGCATATCGCATAACGCATAACGCCTAACTCATATCCTACAAAGCATAACGCATAACGCATAACGCATTACGCATAACGCATAACGCATAACGCATAACGCATAACGCATAACGCATAACGCATAACGCATAACGCATAACGCATAACGCATAACGCATAACGCATAACGCATAACGCATAACGCATAACGCATAACGCATAACGCATAACGCATAACGCATAACGCATAACGCATAACGCATAACGCATAACGCATAACGCATAACGCATAACGCATAACGCATAACGCATAACGCATAACGCATAACGCATAACGCATAACGCATAACGCATAACGCATAACGCATAACGCATAACGCATAACGCATAACGCATAACGCATAACGCATAACGCATAACGCATAACGCATAACGCATAACGCATAACGCATAACGCATAACGCATAACGCATAACGCATAACGCATAACGCATAACGCATAACGCATAACGCATAACGCATAACGCATAACGCATAACGCATAACGCAAAACGCATAACGCATAACGCATAACGCATAACGCATAACGCATAAATCATAACGCATAACGCATAACGCATAACGCATAACGCATAACGCATAACGCATAACGCATAACGCATAACGCATAACGCATAACGCATAACGCATAACGCATAACGCACAACGCACAACGCACAACGCACAACGCACAACGCACAACGCATAACGCATAACGCATAACGCATAACGCATAACGCACAACGCATAACGCAGAGCCCATAACACATAACGCATAACCCATAACGCATATCGCATAACTCATAACGCATAACGCACAACGCAGAGCCCATAACGCATAACGCATAACGCATAACGCATAACGCATAACGCATAACGCATAACGCATAACGCATAACGCATAACGCATAACGCATAACGCATAACGCATAACGCATAACGCATAACGCATAACGCATAACGCATAACGCATAACGCATAACGCATAACGCATAACGCATAACGCATAACGCATAACGCATAACGCATAACGCATAACGCATAACGCATAACTCATATCCTACAACGCACAACGCACAACGCACAACGCATAACGCATACCGCATAACGCATAACGCATAACGCACAACGCACAACGCAAATCCATAACACATAACGCATAACGCATAACGCATAACGCATAACGCATAACGCATAACGCATAACGCATAACGCATAACGCATAACGCATAACGCATAACGCATAACGCATAACGCATAACGCATAACGCATAACGCATAACGCATAACGCATAACGCATAACGCATAACGCATAACGCATAACGCATAACGCACAACGCATAACGCATAACGCATAACGCATAACGCATAACGCATAACGCATAACGCATAACGCATAACGCATAACGCATAACGCATAACGCATAACGCATAACGCATAACGCATAACGCATAACGCATAACGCATAACGCATAACGCATAACGCATAACGCATAACGCATAACGCATAACGCATAACGCATAACGCATAACGCATAACGCATAACGCATAACGCATAACGCATAACGCATAACGCATAACGCATAACGCATAACGCATAACGCATAACGCATAACGCATAACGCATAACGCATAACGCATAACGCATAACGCATAACGCATAACGCATAACGCATAACGCATAACGCATAACGCATAACGCATAACGCATAACGCATAACGCATAACGCATAACGCATAACGCATAACGCATAACGCATAACGCATAACGCATAACGCATAACGCATAACGCATAACGCATAACGCATAACGCATAACGCATAACGCATAACGCATAACGCATAACGCATAACGCATAACGCATAACGCATAACGCAAAACGCATAACGCATAACGCATAACGCATAACGCATAACGCATAAATCATAACGCATAACGCATAACGCATAACGCATAACGCATAACGCATAACGCATAACGCATAACGCATAACGCATAACGCATAACGCATAACGCATAACGCATAACGCACAACGCACAACGCACAACGCACAACGCACAACGCACAACGCATAACGCATAACGCATAACGCATAACGCATAACGCACAACGCATAACGCAGAGCCCATAACACATAACGCATAACCCATAACGCATATCGCATAACTCATAACGCATAACGCACAACGCAGAGCCCATAACGCATAACGCATAACGCATAACGCATAACGCATAACGCATAACGCATAACGCATAACGCATAACGCATAACGCATAACGCATAACGCATAACGCATAACGCATAACGCATAACGCATAACGCATAACGCATAACGCATAACGCATAACGCATAACGCATAACGCATAACGCATAACGCATAACGCATAACGCATAACGCATAACGCATAACTCATATCCTACAACGCACAACGCACAACGCACAACGCATAACGCATACCGCATAACGCATAACGCATAACGCACAACGCACAACGCAAATCCATAACACATAACGCATAACGCATAACGCATAACGCATAACGCATAACGCATAACGCATAACGCATAACGCATAACGCATAACGCATAACGCATAACGCATAACGCATAACGCATAACGCATAACGCATAACGCATAACGCATAACGCATAACGCATAACGCATAACGCATAACGCATAACGCATAACGCATAACGCACAACGCATAACGCATAACGCATAACGCATAACGCATAACGCATAACGCATAACGCATAACGCATAACGCATAACGCATAACGCATAACGCATAACGCATAACGCATAACGCATAACGCATAACGCATAACGCATAACGCATAACGCATAACGCATAACGCATAACGCACAACGCACAATGCACAACGCACAACGCATAACGCATACCGCATAACGCATAACGCATAACGCATAACGCATAACGCATAACGCATAACGCATAACGCATAACGCACAACGCACAACGCACAACGCACAACGCACAACGCACAACGCACAACGCATAACGCATAACGCATATCGCATAACTCATAACGCACAACGCACAACGCAGAGCCCATAACGCATAACGCATAACGCATAACGCATAAGGCACAACGCATAACGCATAACGCAAATCCATAACACATAACGCATAACGCACAACGCATAACGCATAACGCATATCGCATAACGCATAACGCCTAACTCATATCCTACAACGCACAACGCACAACGCATAACGCATACCGCATAACGCATAACGCATAACGCACAACGCACAACGCAAATCCATAACACATAACGCATAACGCATAACGCATAACGCATAACGCATAACGCATAACGCATAACGCATAACGCATAACGCATAACGCATAACGCATAACGCATAACGCATAACGCATAACGCATAACGCATAACGCATAACGCATAACGCATAACGCATAACGCATAACGCATAACGCACAACGCATAACGCAGAGCCCATAACGCATAATGCATAACCCATAACGCATATCGCATAACTCATAACGCATAACGCACAACGCAGAGCCCATAACGCATAACGCATAACGCATAACGCATAAGGCACAACGCATAACGCATAACGCAAATCCATAACACATAACGCATAACGCACAACGCATAACGCATAACGCATATCGCATAACGCATAACGCCTAACTCATATCCTACAAAGCATAACGCATAACGCATAACGCATAACGCATAACGCATAACGCATAACGCATAACGCATAACGCATAACGCATAACGCATAACGCATAACGCATAACGCATAACGCATAACGCATAACGCATAACGCACAACGCATAACGCAGAGCCCATAACGCATAATGCATAACCCATAACGCATATCGCATAACTCATAACGCATAACGCACAACGCAGAGCCCATAACGCATAACGCATAACGCATAACGCATAAGGCACAACGCATAACGCATAACGCAAATCCATAACACATAACGCATAACGCACAACGCATAACGCATAACGCATAACGCATATCGCATAACGCATAACGCCTAACTCATATCCTACAAAGCATAACGCATAACGCATAACGCATTACGCATAACGCATAACGCATAACGCATAACGCATAACGCATAACGCATAACGCATAACGCATAACGCATAACGCATAACGCATAACGCATAACGCATAACGCATAACGCATAACGCATAACGCATAACGCATAACGCATAACGCATAACGCATAACGCATAACGCATAACGCATAACGCATAACGCATAACGCATAACGCATAACGCATAACGCATAACGCATAACGCATAACGCATAACGCATAACGCATAACGCATAACGCATAACGCATAACGCATAACGCATAACGCATAACGCATAACGCATAACGCATAACGCATAACGCATAACGCATAACGCATAACGCATAACGCATAACGCATAACGCATAACGCATAACGCATAACGCATAACGCATAACGCATAACGCATAACGCATAACGCATAACGCATAACGCATAACGCATAACGCATAACGCATAACGCATAACGCATAACGCATAACGCATAACGCATAACGCATAACGCATAACGCATAACGCATAACGCATAACGCATAACGCATAACGCATAACGCAAAACGCATAACGCATAACGCATAACGCATAACGCATAAATCATAACGCATAACGCATAACGCATAACGCATAACGCATAACGCATAACGCATAACGCATAACGCATAACGCATAACGCATAACGCATAACGCATAACGCATAACGCACAACGCACAACGCACAACGCACAACGCACAACGCACAACGCATAACGCATAACGCATAACGCATAACGCATAACGCACAACGCATAACGCAGAGCCCATAACACATAACGCATAACCCATAACGCATATCGCATAACTCATAACGCATAACGCACAACGCAGAGCCCATAACGCATAACGCATAACGCATAACGCATAACGCATAACGCATAACGCATAACGCATAACGCATAACGCATAACGCATAACGCATAACGCATAACGCATAACGCATAACGCATAACGCATAACGCATAACGCATAACGCAGAACGCACAACGCACAACGCACAACGCACAACGCATAACGCATACCGCATAACGCATAACGCATAACGCATAACGCATAACGCATAACGCACAACACACAACGCACAACGCACAACGCACAACGCACAACGCATAACGCATAACGCATATTGCATAACTCATAACGCATAACGCACAACGCAGAGCCCGTAACGCATAACGCATAACGCATAAGGCACAACGCATAACGCATAACGCAAATCCATAACACATAACGCATAACGCACAACGCATAACGCATAACGCATATCGCATAACGCATAACGCCTAACTCATATCCTACAACGCACAACGCACAACGCATAACGCATACCGCATAACGCATAACGCATAACGCATAACGCACAACGCATAACGCATAACGCATAACGCATAACGCATAACGCATAACGCATAACGCATAACGCATAACGCATAACGCATAACGCATAACGCACAACGCACAAGGCACAACGCACAACGCATAACGCATACCGCATAACGCATAACGCATAACGCATAACGCATAACGCATAACGCATAACGCATAACGCATAACGCATAACGCATAACGCATAACGCATAACGCATAACGCATAACGCATAACGCACAACGCACAACGCACAACGCACAACGCACAACGCACAACGCACAACTCATAACGCATAACGCATAACGCATAACGCACAACGCATAACGCAGAGCCCATAACACATAACGCATAACGCATATCGCATAACTCATAACGCATAACGCACAACGCAGAGCCCATAACGCATAACGCATAAGGCACAACGCATAACGCATAACGCAAATCCATAACACATAACGCATAACGCACAACGCATAACGCATAACGCATATCGCATAACGCATAACGCCTAACTCATATCCTACAACGCACAACGCACAACGCATAACGCATACCGCATAACGCATAACGCATAACGCACAACGCATAACGCATAACGCATAACACATAACGCATAACGCATAACGCATAACGCATAACGCATAACGCATAACGCATAACGCATAACGCATAACGCATAACGCATAACGCATAACGCATATGTCATAACGCATCACGCATAACGCATAAAGCATAACGCATAACGCATAACGCATAACGCATAACGCATAACGCATAACGCATAACGCATAACGCATAACGCATAACGCATAACGCATAACGCATAACGCATAACGCATCGCGCATAACGCATAACGCATAACGCATAACGCATAACGCATAACGCATAACGCATAACGCATAACGCATAACGCATAACGCATAACGCATAACGCATAACGCATAACGCATAACGCATAACGCATAACGCATAACGCATAACGCATAACGCATAACGCATAACGCATAACGCATAACGCATAACGCATAACGCATAACGCATAACGCATAACGCATAACGCATAACGCATAACGCATAACGCATAACGCATAACGCATAACGCATAACGCATAACGCATAACGCATAACGCATAACGCATAACGCATAACGCAGAACGCACAACGCACAACGCACAACGCACAACGCATAACGCATACCGCATAACGCATAACGCATAACGCATAACGCATAACGCATAACGCATAACGCATAACGCATAACGCATAACGCATAACGCATAACGCATAACGCATAACGCATAACGCATAACGCATAACGCATAACGCATAACGCATAACGCATAACGCATAACGCATAACGCATAACGCATAACGCATAACGCAGAACGCACAACGCACAACGCACAACGCACAACGCATAACGCATACCGCATAACGCATAACGCATAACGCATAACGCATAACGCATAACGCATAACGCACAACACACAACGCACAACGCACAACGCACAACGCACAACGCATAACGCATAACGCATATTGCATAACTCATAACGCATAACGCACAACGCAGAGCCCATAACGCATAACGCATAACGCATAACGCATAACGCATAAGGCACAACGCATAACGCATAACGCAAATCCATAACACATAACGCATAACGCACAACGCATAACGCATAACGCATATCGCATAACGCATAACGCCTAACTCATATCCTACAACGCACAACGCACAACGCATAACGCATACCGCATAACGCATAACGCATAACGCATAACGCACAACGCATAACGCATAACGCATAACGCATAACGCATAACGCATAACGCATAACGCATAACGCATAACGCATAACGCATAACGCATAACGCATAACGCACAACGCACAAGGCACAACGCACAACGCATAACGCATACCGCATAACGCATAACGCATAACGCATAACGCATAACGCATAACGCATAACGCATAACGCATAACGCATAACGCATAACGCATAACGCATAACGCATAACGCATAACGCATAACGCATAACGCACAACGCACAACGCACAACGCACAACGCACAACGCACAACGCACAACTCATAACGCATAACGCATAACGCATAACGCACAACGCATAACGCAGAGCCCATAACACATAACGCATAACGCATATCGCATAACTCATAACGCATAACGCACAACGCAGAGCCCATAACGCATAACGCATAAGGCACAACGCATAACGCATAACGCAAATCCATAACACATAACGCATAACGCACAACGCATAACGCATAACGCATATCGCATAACGCATAACGCCTAACTCATATCCTACAACGCACAACGCACAACGCATAACGCATACCGCATAACGCATAACGCATAACGCACAACGCATAACGCATAACGCATAACACATAACGCATAACGCATAACGCATAACGCATAACGCATAACGCATAACGCATAACGCATAACGCATAACGCATAACGCATAACGCATAACGCATAACGCATAACGCATAACGCATAACGCATAACGCATAACGCATCGCGCATAACGCATAACGCATAACGCATAACGCATAACGCATAACGCATAACGCATAACGCATAACGCATAACGCATAACGCATAACGCATAACGCATAACGCATAACGCATAACGCATAACGCATAACGCATAACGCATAACGCATAACGCATAACGCATAACGCATAACGCATAACGCATAACGCATAACGCATAACGCATAACGCACAACGCATAACGCAGAGCCCATAACGCATAATGCATAACCCATAACGCATATCGCATAACTCATAACGCATACCGCACAACGCAGAGCCCATAACGCATAACGCATAACGCATAACGCATAACGCATAAGGCACAACGCATAACGCATAACGCAAATCCATAACACATAACGCATAACGCACAACGCATAACGCATAACGCATAACGCATATCGCATAACGCATAACGCCTAACTCATATCCTACAAAGCATAACGCATAACGCATTACGCATAACGCATAACGCATAACGCATAACGCATAACGCATAACGCATAACGCATAACGCATAACGCATAACGCATAACGCATAACGCATAACGCATAACGCATAACGCATAACGCATAACGCATAACGCATAACGCATAACGCATAACGCATAACGCATAACGCATAACGCATAACGCATAACGCATAACGCATAACGCATAACGCATAACGCATAACGCATAACGCATAACGCATAACGCATAACGCATAACGCATAACGCATAACGCATAACGCATAACGCATAACGCATAACGCATAACGCATAACGCATAACGCATAACGCATAACGCATAACGCATAACGCATAACGCATAACGCATAACGCATAACGCATAACGCATAACGCATAACGCATAACGCATAACGCATAACGCATAACGCATAACGCATAACGCATAACGCATAACGCATAACGCATAACGCATAACGCATAACGCATAACGCAAAACGCATAACGCATAACGCATAACGCATAACGCATAACGCATAACGCATAACGCATAACGCATAACGCATAACGCATAACGCATAACGCATAACGCATAACGCATAACGCATAACGCATAACGCATAACGCATAACGCATAACGCATAACGCATAACGCACAACGCATAACGCAGAGCCCATAACGCATAATGCATAACCCATAACGCATATCGCATAACTCATAACGCATAACGCACAACGCAGAGCCCATAACGCATAACGCATAACGCATAACGCATAAGGCACAACGCATAACGCATAACGCAAATCCATAACACATAACGCATAACGCACAACGCATAACGCATAACGCATAACGCATAACGCATATCGCAAAACGCATAACGCCTAACTCATATCCTACAAAGCATAACGCATAACGCATAACGCATAACGCATAACGCATAACGCATAACGCATAACGCATAACGCATAACGCATAACGCATAACGCATAACGCATAACGCATAACGCATAACGCATAACGCATAACGCATAACGCATAACGCATAACGCAAAACGCATAACGCATAACGCATAACGCATAACGCATAACGCATAACGCATAACGCATAACGCATAACGCATAACGCATAACGCATAACGCATAACGCATAACGCATAACGCATAACGCATAACGCATAACGCATAACGCATAACGCATAACGCATAACGCATAACGCATAACGCATAACGCATAACGCATAACGCACAACGCACAACGCACAACGCACAACGCACAACGCATACCGCATAACGCATAACGCATAACGCATAACGCATAACGCATAACGCATAACGCATAACGCATAACGCATAACGCACAACGCACAACGCACAACGCACAACGCACAACGCACAACGCATAACGCATAACGCATAACGCATAACGCATAACGCACAACGCATAACGCAGAGCCCATAACACATAACGCATAACCCATAACGCATATCGCATAACTCATAACGCATAACGCACAACGCAGAGCCCATAACGCATAACGCATAACGCATAACGCATAACGCATAACGCATAACGCATAACGCATAACGCATAACGCATAACGCATAACGCATAACGCATAACGCATAACGCATAACGCATAACGCATAACGCATAACGCATAACGCATAACGCATAACGCATAACGCATAACGCATAACGCATAACGCATAACGCAGAACGCACAACGCACAACGCACAACGCACAACGCATAACGCATACCGCATAACGCATAACGCATAACGCATAACGCATAACGCATAACGCATAACGCACAACACACAACGCACAACGCACAACGCACAACGCACAACGCATAACGCATAACGCATAACGCATATTGCATAACTCATAACGCATAACGCACAACGCAGAGCCCATAACGCATAACGCATAACGCATAACGCATAACGCATAACGCATAACGCATAACGCATAACGCATAACGCATAACGCATAACGCATAACGCATAACGCATAACGCATAACGCATAACGCATAACGCATAACGCACAACGCACAACGCACAACGCACAACGCACAACGCACAACGCATACCGCATAACGCATAACGCATAACGCATAACGCATAACGCATAACGCATAACGCATAACGCATAACGCATAACGCACAACGCACAACGCACAACGCACAACGCACAACGCACAACGCATAACGCATAACGCATAACGCATAACGCATAACGCACAACGCATAACGCAGAGCCCATAACACATAACGCATAACCCATAACGCATATCGCATAACTCATAACGCATAACGCACAACGCAGAGCCCATAACGCATAACGCATAACGCATAACGCATAACGCATAACGCATAACGCATAACGCATAACGCATAACGCATAACGCATAACGCATAACGCATAACGCATAACGCATAACGCATAACGCATAACGCATAACGCATAACGCATAACGCATAACGCATAACGCATAACGCATAACGCATAACGCATAACGCACAACGCATAACGCATAACGCATAACGCATAACGCATAACGCATAACGCATAACGCATAACGCATAACGCATAACGCATAACGCATAACGCATAACGCATAACGCATAACGCATAACGCATAACGCATAACGCATAACGCATAACGCATAACGCATAACGCATAACGCATAACGCATAACGCATAACGCATAACGCATAACGCATAACGCATAACGCATAACGCATAACGCATAACGCACAACGCACAACGCACAACGCACAACGCACAACGCATACCGCATAACGCATAACGCATAACGCATAACGCATAACGCATAACGCATAACGCACAACGCATAACGCAGAGCCCATAACACATAACGCATAACCCATAACGCATATCGCATAACTCATAACGCATAACGCACAACGCAGAGCCCATAACGCATAACGCATAACGCATAACGCATAACGCATAACGCATAACGCATAACGCATAACGCATAACGCATAACGCATAACGCATAACGCATAACGCATAACGCATAACGCATAACGCATAACGCATAACGCATAACGCATAACGCATAACGCATATCGCATAACGTATAACGCTTAACGCATAACGCATAACGCATAACGCATAACGCATAACGCGTAACGCATAACGGATAACGCATAACGGATAACGCATAACGCATAACGCATAACGCATAACGGATAACGCATGACGCATAACGGATAACCCACAACGCATAACGCATAACGCATAACGCATAACGCATAACGCATAACGCATAACGCATAACGCATAACGCATAACGCATAACGCATAACGCATAACGCATAACGCATAACGCATAACGCATAACGCATAACGCATAACGCATAACGCATAACGCATAACGCATAACGCATAACGCATAACGCATAACGCATAACGCATAACGCATAACGCATAACGCATAACGCATAACGCATAACGCATAACGCATAACGCATAACGCATAACGCATAACGCATAACGCATAACGCATAACGCATAACGCATAACGCATAACGCATAACGCATAACGCATAACGCATAACGCATAACGCATAACGCATAACGCATAACGCATAACGCATAACGCATAACGCATAACGCATAACGCATAACGCATGACGCATGACGCATAACGCATAACGCATAACGCATAATGCATAACGCATAACGCATAACGCATAACGCATAACGCATAACGCAGAACGAATAACGCATATCGCATAACGTATAACGCTAAACGCATAACGCATAACGCATAACGCATAACGCAGAACGCGTAACGAATAACGGATAACGCATAACGCATAACGCATAACGCATAACGCATAACGAATAACGCATATCGCATAACGTATAACGCTAAACGCATAACGCATAACGCATAACGCATAACGCATAACGCAGAACGCGTAACGAATAACGGATAACGCATAACGCATAACGCATAACGCATAACGCATAACGCATAACGCATAACGCATAACGCATAACGCATAACGCATAACGCATAACGCATAACGCATAACGCATAACGCATAACGCATAACGCATAACGAATAACGCATATCGCATAACGTATGACGCTTAACGCATAACGCATAACGCATAACGCAGAACGTGTAACGCATAACGGATAACGCATAACGGATAACGCATAACGCATAACGCATAACGCATAACGCATAACGCATAACGGATAACGCATGACGCATAACGGATAACCCACAACGCATAACGCATAAAGCATAGTCCATAACGCATAACGCATGACACATTACTCATAACGCATTACGCATAACGCATAACGCATAATGCATAACGCATTACGCATAACGCATAACGCATAACGCATAACGCATAACGCATAACGCATAACGCATAACGCATAACGCATAACGCATAACGCATAACGCATAACGCATAACGCATAACGCATAACGCATAACGCATAACGCATAACGCATAACGCATAACGCATAACGCATAACGCATAACGCATAACGCATAACGCATAACGCATAACGCATAACGCATAACGCATAACGCATAACGCATAACGAATAACGCATATCGCATAACGTATAACGCTTAACGCATAACGCATAACGCATAACGCATAACGCATAACGCGTAACGCATAACGGATAACGCATAACGGATAACGCATAACGCATAACGCATAACGCATAACGGATAACGCATGACGCATAACGGATAACCCACAACGCATAACGCATAACGCATAACGAGTAACGCATATCGCATAACGTACAACGCTTAACGCATAACGCATAACGCATAACGCATAACGCATAACGCATAACGCATAACGCATAACGCATAACGCATAACGCATAACGCATAACGCATAACGCATAACGCATAACGCATAACGCATAACGCATAACGCATAACGCATAACGCATAACGCATAACGCATAACGCATAACGCATAACGCATAACGCATAACGCATAACGCATAACGCATAACGCATAACGCATAACGCATAACGCATAACGCATAACGCATAACGCATAACGCATAACGCATAACGCATAACGCATAACGCATAACGCATAACGCATAACGCATAACGCATAACGCATAACGCATAACGCATAACGCATAACGCATAACGCATAACGCATAACGCATAACGCATAACGCATAACGCATAACGCATAACGCATAACGCATAACGCATAACGCATAACGCATAACGCATAACGCATAACGCATAACGCATAACGCATAACGCATAACGCATAACGCATAACGCATAACGCATAACGCATAACGCATAACGCATAACGCATAACGCATAACGCATAACGCATAACGCATAACGCATAACGCATAACGCATAACGCATAACGCATAACGCATAACGCATAACGCATAACGCATAACGCATAACGCATAACGCATAACGCATAACGCATAACGCATAACGCATAACGCATAACGCATAACGCATAACGCATAACGCATAACGCATAACGCATAACGCATAACGCATAACGCATAACGCATAACGCATAACGCATAACGCATAACGCATAACGCATAACGCATAACGCATAACGCATAACGCATAACGCATAACGCATAACGCATAACGCATAACGCATAACGCATAACGCATAACGCATAACGCATAACGCATAACGCATAACGCATAACGCATAACGCATAACGCATAACGAATAACGCATAACGCATAACGCATAACGCATAACGCATAACGCATAACGCATAACGCATAACGCATAACGCATAACGCATAACGCATAACGCATAACGCATAACGCATGACGCATGACGCATAACGCATAACGCATAACGCATAATGCATAACGCATAACGCATAACGCATAACGCATAACGCATAACGCATAACGAATAACGCATATCGCATAACGTATAACGCTAAACGCATAACGCATAACGCATAACGCATAACGCAGAACGCGTAACGAATAACGGATAACGCATAACGCATAACGCATAACGCATAACGCATAACGCATAACGCATAACGCATAACGCATAACGCATAACGCATAACGCATAACGCATAACGCATAACGCATAACGCATAACGCATAACGCATAACGCATAACGCATAACGAATAACGCATATCGCATAACGTATGACGCTTAACGCATAACGCATAACGCATAACGCATAACGCATAACGCATAACGCATAACGCATAACGCATAACGGATAACGCATAACGCATAACGCATAACGCATAACGCATAACGCATAACGCATAACGCATAACGCATAACGCATAACGCATAACGCATAACGCATAACGCATAACGCATAACGCATAACGCATAACGCATAACGCATAACGAATAACGCATAACGCATAACGCATAACGCATAACGCATAACGCATAACGCATAACGCATAACGCATAACGCATAACGCATGACGCATGACGCATAACGCATAACGCATAACGCATAACGCATAACGCATAACGCATAACGCATAACGCATAACGCATAACGCATAACGCATAACGCATAACGCATAACGCATAACGCATAACGCATAACGCATAACGCATAACGCATAACGAATAACGCATATCGCATAACGTATAACGCTTAACGCATAACGCATAACGCATAACGCAGAACGCGTAACGCATAACGGATAACGCATAACGGATAACGCATAACGCATAACGCATAACGCATAACGGATAACGCATGACGCATAACCCACAACGCATAACGCATAAAGCATAGTCCATAACGCATAACGCATGACACATTACTCATAACGCATTACGCATAACGCATAACGCATAATGCATAACGCATTACGCATAACGCATAACGCATAACGCATAACGCATAACGCATAACGCATAACGCATAACGCATAACGCATAACGCATAACGCATAACGCATAACGCATAACGCATAACGCATAACGCATAACGCATAACGCATAACGCATAACGCATAACGCATAACGCATAACGCATAACGCATAACGCATAACGAATAACGCATATCGCATAACGTATAACGCTTAACGCATAACGCATAACGCATAACGCATAACGCGTAACGCATAACGGATAACGCATAACGGATAACGCATAACGCATAACGCATAACGCATAACGGATAACGCATGACGCATAACGGATAACCCACAACGCATAACGCATAACGCATAACGAATAACGCATATCGCATAACGTATAACGCTTAACGCATAACGCATAACGCATAACGCAGAACGCGTAACGCATAACGCATAACGCATAACGCATAACGCATAACGCATAACGCATAACGAATAACGCATAACGCATAACGCATAACGCATAACGCATAACGCATAACGCATAACGCATAACGCATAACGCATAACGCATAACGCATAACACATAACGCATAACGCATAACGCATAACGCATAACGCATAACGCATAACGCATAACGCATAACGCATAACGCATAACGCATAACGCATAACGCATAACGCATAACGCATAACGCATAACGCATAACGAATAACGCATATCGCATAACGTATAACGCATAACGCATAACGCATAACGCATAACGAATAACGCATATCGCATAACGTATAACGCTTAACGCATAACGCATAACGCATAACGCATAACGCATAACGCGTAACGCATAACGGATAACGCATAACGGATAACGCATAACGCATAACGCATAACGCATAACGGATAACGCATAACGCATGACACATTACTCATAACGCATTACGCATAACGCATAACGCATAATGCATAACGCATTACGCATAACGCATAACGCTCAATGAAAAAGTCATAACGCATAACGCATATCGCATAACCCGTAAAGCACAACGCATAACACATAACGCATAACGCATAACGCATAACGCATAACGCATAACGCATAACGCATAACGCATAACGCATAACGCATAACGCATAACGCATAACGCATAACGGATAACGAATAACGCATATCGCATAACGTATAACTCATAACGCATAACGCATAACGCATAACGAATAACGCATATCGCATAACGTATAACGCTTAACGCATAACGCATAACGCATAACGCATAACGCATAACGCAGAACGCGTAACGCATAACGCATAACGCATAACGCATAACGCATAACGCATAACGCATAACGGATAACGCATAACGCATAACGCATAACGCATAACGCATAACGCATAAAGCATAACGCATAACGCATAACGCATAACGCATAACGCATAACGCATAACGCATAACGCATAACGCATAACGCATAACGCATAACGCATAACGCATAACGCATAACGCATAACGCATAACGCATAACGCATAACGCATAACGCATAACGCATAACGCATAACGCATAACGCATAACGCATAACGCATAACGCATAACGCATAACGCATAACGCATAACGCATAACGCATAACGCATAACGCATAACGCATAACGCATAACGCATAACGCATAACGCATAACGCATAACGCATAACACATAACGCATAACGCATAACGCATAACGCATAACGCATAACGCATAACGCATAACGCATAACGCATAACACATAACGCATAACGCATAACGCATAACGCATAACGCATAACGCATAACGCATAACGCATAACGCATAACGCATAACGCATAACGCATAACGCATAACGCATAACGCATAACGCATAACGCATAACGCATAACGCATAACGCATAACGCATAACGCATAACGCATAACGCATAACGCATAACGCATAACACATAACGCATAACGCATAACGAATAACGCATAACGCATAACGCATAACGCATAACGCATAACGCATAACGCATAACGCATAACGCATAACGCATAACGCATAACGCATAACGCATAACGCATAACGCATAACGCATAACGCATAACGCATAACGCATAACGCATAACGCATAACGCATAACGCATAACGCATAACGAATAACGCATATCGCATAACGTATAACGCTTAACGCATAACGCATAACGCATAACGCATAACGCATAACGCGTAACGCATAACGGATAACGCATAACGGATAACGCATAACGCATAACGCATAACGCATAACGGATAACGCATGACGCATAACGGATAACCCACAACGCATAACGCATAACGCATAACGAATAACGCATATCGCATAACGTATAACGCTTAACGCATAACGCATAACGCATAACGCAGAACGCGTAACGCATAACGCATAACGCATAACGCATAACGCATATCGCATAACGCATAACGAATAACGCATAACGCATAACGCATAACGCATAACGCATAACGCATAACGCATAACGCATAACGCATAACGCATAACGCATAACGCATAACGCATGACGCATAACGCATAACGCATAACGCATAACGCATAACGCATAACGCATAACGCATAACGCATAACGCATAACGCATAACGCATAACGCATAACGCATAACGCATAACGCATAACGCATAACGCATAACGCATAACGCATAACGCATAACGCATAACGCATAACGCATAACGCATAACGCATAACGCATAACGCATAACGCATAACGCATAACGCATAACGCATAACGCATAACGCATAACGCATAACGCATAACGCATAACGCATAACGCATAACGCATAACGCATAACGCATAACGCATAACGCATGACGCATAACGCATAACGCATAACGCATAACGCATGACGCATGACGCATAACGCATAACGCATAACGCATAACGCATAACGCATAACGCATAACGCATAACGAATAACGCATATCGCATAACGCATAACGCAGAACGCGTAACGCATAACGCATAACGCATATCGCATAACCCGTAATGCACAACGCATAACACATAACGCATAACGCATAACGCATAACGCATAACGCATAACGCATAACGCATAACGCATAACGCATAACGCATAACGCATAACGCATAACGCATAACGCATAACGCATAACGCATAACGCATAACGCATAACGCATAACGCATAACGCATAACGCATAACGCATAACGCATAACGCATAACGCATAACGCATAACGCATAACGCATAACGCATAACGCATAACGCATAACGCATAACGCATAACGCATAACGAATAACGCATATCGCATAACGTATAACGCTTAACGCATAACGCATAACGCATAACGCATAACGCAGAACGCGTAACGCATAACGGATAACGCATAACGGATAACGCATAACGCATAACGCATAACGGATAACGCATGACGCATAACGGATAACCCACAACGCATAACGCATAAAGCATAGTCCATAACGCATAACGCATGACACATTACTCATAACGCATTACGCATAACGCATAACGCATAATGCATAACGCATTACGCATAACGCATAACGCATAACGCATAACGCATAACGCATAACGCATAACGCATAACGCATAACGCATAACGCATAACGCATAACGCATAACGCATAACGCATAACGCATAACGCATAACGCATAACGCATAACGCATAACGAATAACGCATATCGCATAACGTATAACGCTTAACGCATAACGCATAACGCATAACGCATAACGCATAACGCATAACGCATAACGCATAACGCATAACGCATAACGCATAACGCATAACGCATAACGCATAACGCATAACGCATAACGCATAACGCATAACGCATAACGCATAACGCATAACGCATAACGCATAACGCATAACGCATAACGCATAACGCATAACGCATAACGCATAACGCATAACGCATAACGCATAACGCATAACGCATAACGCATAACGCATAACGCATAACGCATAACGCATAACGCATAACGAATAACGCATAACGCATAACGCATAACGCATAACGCATAACGCATAACGCATAACGCATAACGCATAACGCATAACGCATAACGCATAACGCATAACGCATAACGCATAACGCATAACGCATAACGCATAACGCATAACGCATAACGCATGACGCATGACGCATAACGCATAACGCATAACGCATAACGCATAACGCATAACGCATAACGCATAACGCATAACGCATAACGCATAACGCATAACGCATAACGAATAACGCATATCGCATAACGTATAACGCTTAACGCATAACGCATAACGCATAACGCATAACGCAGAACGCGTAACGCATAACGGATAACGCATAACGGATAACGCATAACGCATAACGCATAACGGATAACGCATGACGCATAACGGATAACCCACAACGCATAACGCATAAAGCATAGTCCATAACGCATAACGCATGACACATTACTCATAACGCATTACGCATAACGCATAACGCATAATGCATAACGCATTACGCATAACGCATAACGCATAACGCATAACGCATAACGCATAACGCATAACGCATAACGCATAACGCATAACGCATAACGCATAACGCATAACGCATAACGCATAACGCATAACGCATAACGCATAACGCATAACGCATAACGCATAACGCATAACGCATAACGCATAACGCATAACGCATAACGCATAACGCATAACGCATAACGCATAACGCATAACGCATAACGCATAACGCATAACGCATAACGCATAACGCATAACGAATAACGCATATCGCATAACGTATAACGCTTAACGCATAACGCATAACGCATAACGCATAACGCATAACGCGTAACGCATAACGGATAACGCATAACGGATAACGCATAACGCATAACGCATAACGCATAACGGATAACGCATGACGCATAACGGATAACCCACAACGCATAACGCATAACGCATAACGAATAACGCATATCGCATAACGTATAACGCTTAACGCATAACGCATAACGCATAACGCATAACGCAGAACGCGTAACGCATAACGCATAACGCATAACGCATAACGCATAACGCATAACGCATAACGAATAACGCATAACGCATAACGCATAACGCATAACGCATAACGCATAACGCATAACGCATAACGCATAACGCATAACGCATAACGCATAACGCATAACGCATGACGCATAACGCATAACGCATAACGCATAACGCATAACGCATAACGCATAACGCATAACGCATAACGCATAACGCATAACGCATAACGCATAACGCATAACGCATAACGCATAACGCATAACGCATAACGCATAACGCATAACGCATAACGCATAACGCATAACGCATAACGCATAACGCATAACGCATAACGCATAACGCATAACGCATAACGCATAACGCATAACGCATAACGCATGACGCATAACGCATAACGCATAACGCATAACGCATGACGCATGACGCATAAAGCATAACGCATAACGCATAACGCATAACGCATAACGCATAACGAATAACGCATATCGCATAACGTATAACGCTTAACGCATAACGCATAACGCATAACGCATAACGCGTAACGCATAACGGATAACGCATAACGGATAACGCATAACGCATAACGCATAACGCATAACGCATAACGCATAACGCATAACGCATAACGCATAACGCATAACGCATAACGCATAACGCATAACGCATAACGCATAACGCATAACGCATAACGCATAACGCATAACGCATAACGCATAACGCATATCGCATAACGCATAACGTTCAATGAAAAAGTCATAACGCATAACGCATATCGCATAACCCGTAAAGCACAACGCATAACACATAACGCATAACGCATAACACATAACGCATAACGCATAACGCATAACGTATAACGCTTAACGCATAACGCATAACACATAACGCATAACGCATAACGCATAACGCATAACGCATAACGCGTAACGCGTAACGCATAACGCATAACGCATAACGCATAACGCATAACGCATAACGCATAACGCATGACGCATAACGCATAACGCATAACGCATAACGCATGACGCATGACGCATAACGCATAACGCATAACGCATAACGCATAACGCATAACGCATAACGCATAACGAATAACGCATATCGCATAACGCATAACGCAGAACGCGTAACGCATAACGCATAACGCATATCGCATAACCCGTAATGCACAACGCATAACACATAACGCATAACGCATAACGCATAACGCATAACGCATAACGCATAACGCATAACGCATAACGCATAACACATAACGCATAACGCATAACGCATAACGCATAACGCATAACGCATAACGCATAACGCATAACGCATAACGCATAACGCATAACGCATAACGCATAACGCATAACGCATAACGCATAACGCATAACGCATAACGCATAACGCATAACGCATAACGCATAACGCATAACGCATAACGAATAACGCATATCGCATAACGTATAACGCTTAACGCATAACGCATAACGCATAACGCATAACGCAGAACGCGTAACGCATAACGGATAACGCATAACGGATAACGCATAACGCATAACGCATAACGGATAACGCATGACGCATAACGGATAACCCACAACGCATAACGCATAAAGCATAGTCCATAACGCATAACGCATGACACATTACTCATAACGCATTACGCATAACGCATAACGCATAATGCATAACGCATTACGCATAACGCATAACGCATAACGCATAACGCATAACGCTTAACGCATAACGCATAACGCATAACGCATAACGCAGAACGCGTAACGCATAACGGATAACGCATAACGGATAACGCATAACGCATAACGCATAACGGATAACGCATGACGCATAACGGATAACCCACAACGCATAACGCATAAAGCATAGTCCATAACGCATAACGCATGACACATTACTCATAACGCATTACGCATAACGCATAACGCATAATGCATAACGCATTACGCATAACGCATAACGCATAACGCATAACGCATAACGCATAACGCATAACGCATAACGCATAACGCATAACGCATAACGCATAACGCATAACGCATAACGCATAACGCATAACGCATAACGCATAACGCATAACGCATAACGCATAACGCATAACGCATAACGCATAACGCATAACGCATAACGCATAACGCATAACGCATAACGCATAACGCATAACGCATAACGCATAACGCATAACGCATAACGCATAACGCATAACGCATAACGCATAACGCATAACGCATAACGCATAACGCATAACGCATAACGCATAACGCATAACGCATAACGCATAACGCATAACGCATAACGCATAACGCATAACGCATAACGCATAACGCATAACGCATAACGCATAACGCATAACGCATAACGCATAACGCATAACGCATAACGCATAACGCATGACGCATGACGCATAACGCATAACGCATAACGCATAACGCATAACGCATAACGCATAACGCATAACGCATAACGCATAACGCATAACGCATAACGCATAACGAATAACGCATATCGCATAACGTATAACGCTTAACGCATAACGCATAACGCATAACGCATAACGCAGAACGCGTAACGCATAACGGATAACGCATAACGGATAACGCATAACGCATAACGCATAACGGATAACGCATGACGCATAACGGATAACCCACAACGCATAACGCATAAAGCATAGTCCATAACGCATAACGCATGACACATTACTCATAACGCATTACGCATAACGCATAACGCATAATGCATAACGCATTACGCATAACGCATAACGCATAACGCATAACGCA
Source organism: Lasioglossum baleicum (assembly GCF_051020765.1). Taxonomy (NCBI): domain Eukaryota; kingdom Metazoa; phylum Arthropoda; class Insecta; order Hymenoptera; family Halictidae; genus Lasioglossum; species Lasioglossum baleicum. Next base: position 118,491 of record NW_027469227.1, read on the forward strand.
TAACGCATAACGCATAACGCATAACGCATAACGCATAACGCATAACGCATAACGCATAACGCATAACGCATAACGCATAACGCATAACGCATAACGCATAACGCATAACGCATAACGCATAACGCATAACGCATAACGCATAACGCATAACGCATAACGCATAACGCATAACGCATAACGCATAACGCATAACGCATAACGCATAACGCATAACGCATAACGCATAACGCATAACGCATAACGCATAACGCATAACGCATAACGCATAACGCATAACGCATAACGCATAACGAATAACGCATATCGCATAACGTATAACGCTTAACGCATAACGCATAACGCATAACGCATAACGCATAACGCGTAACGCATAACGGATAACGCATAACGGATAACGCATAACGCATAACGCATAACGCATAACGGATAACGCATGACGCATAACGGATAACCCACAACGCATAACGCATAACGCATAACGAATAACGCATATCGCATAACGTATAACGCTTAACGCATAACGCATAACGCATAACGCAGAACGCGTAACGCATAACGCATAACGCATAACGCATAACGCATAACGCATAACGCATAACGCATAACGAATAACGCATAACGCATAACGCATAACGCATAACGCATAACGCATAACGCATAACGCATAACGCATAACGCATAACGCATAACGCATAACGCATAACGCATGACGCATAACGCATAACGCATAACGCATAACGCATAACGCATAACGCATAACGCATAACGCATAACGCATAACGCATAACGCATAACGCATAACGCATAACGCATAACGCATAACGCATAACGCATAACGCATAACGCATAACGCATAACGCATAACGCATAACGCATAACGCATAACGCATAACGCATAACGCATAACGCATAACGCATAACGCATAACGCATAACGCATAACGCATAACGCATAACGCATAACGCATAACGCATAACGCATAACGCATAACGCATAACGCATAACGCATAACGCATAACGCATAACGCATAACGCATAACGCATGACGCATAACGCATAACGCATAACGCATAACGCATGACGCATGACGCATAACGCATAACGCATAACGCATAACGCATAACGCATAACGCATAACGCATAACGCATAACGCATAACGAATAACGCATATCGCATAACGTATAACGCTTAACGCATAACGCATAACGCATAACGCATAACGCGTAACGCATAACGGATAACGCATAACGGATAACGCATAACGCATAACGCATAACGCATAACGCATAACGCATAACGCATAACGCATAACGCATAACGCATAACGCATAACGCATAACGCATAACGCATAACGCATAACGCATAACGCATAACGCATAACGCATAACGCATAACGCATAACGCATAACGCATAACGCATATCGCATAACGCATAACGTTCAATGAAAAAGTCATAACGCATAACGCATACCGCATAACCCGTAAAGCACAACGCATAACACATAACGCATAACGCATAACACATAACGCATAACGCATAACGCATAACGCATAACGTATAACGCTTAACGCATAACGCATAACACATAACGCATAACGCATAACGCATAACGCATAACGCATAACGCATAACGCGTAACGCGTAACGCATAACGCATAACGCATAACGCATAACGCATAACGCATAACGCATAACGCATAACGCATAACGCATAACGCATAACGCATAACGCATAACGCATAACGCATAACGCATAACGCATAACGCATAACGCATAACGCATAACGCATAACGCATAACGCATAACGCATAACGCATAACGGATAACGAATAACGCATATCGCATAACGTATAACGCATAACGCATAACGCATAACGCATAACGCATAACGCATAACGCATAACGCATAACGCATAACGCATAACGCATAACGCATAACGCATAACGCATAACGCAGAACGCATAACGCATAACGCATAACGCATAACGCATAACGCATAACGCATAACGCATAACGCATAACGCATAACGCATAACGCATAACGCATAACGCATAACGCATGACGCATAACGCATAACGCATATCGCATAACGCATAACGTTCAATGAAAAAGTCATAACGCATAACGCATATCGCATAACCCGTAAAGCACAACGCATAACACATAACGCATAACGCATAACACACAACGCATAACGCATAACGCATAACGTATAACGCTTAACGCATAACGCATAACACATAACGCATAACGCATAACGCATAACGCATAACGCATAACGCGTAACGCGTAACGCATAACGCATAACGCATAACGCATAACGCATAACGCATAACGCATAACGCATAACGCATAACGCATAACGCATAACGCATAACGCATAACGCATAACGCATAACGCATAACGCATAACGCATAACGCATAACGCATAACGCATAACGCATAACGCATAACGCATACCGCATAACGCATAACGCATAACGCATAACGCATAACGCATAACGCATAACGCATAACGCATAACGCATAACGCATAACGCATAACGCATAACGCATAACGCATAACGCATAACGCATAACGCAGAACGCATAACGCATAACGCATGACGCATAACGCAGAACGCATAACGCATAACGCATGACGCATAACGCATAACGCATAACGCATAACGCATAACGCATAACGCATAACGCATAACGCATAACGCATAACGCATAACGCATAACGCATAACGCATAACGCATAACGCATAACGCATAACGCATAACGCATAACGCATAACGAATAACGCATATCGCATAACGTATAACGCTAAACGCATAACGCATAACGCATAACGCATAACGCATAACGCATAACGCATAACGCATAACGCATAACGCATAACGCATAACGCATAACGCATAACGCATAACGCATAACGCATAACGCATAACGCATAACGCATAACGCATAACGCAGAACGCATAACGCATAACGCATGACGCATAACGCATAACGCATAGCGCATAACGCATAACGCATAACGCATAACGCATAACGCATAACGCATAACGCATAACGCATAACGCATAACGCATAACGCATAACGCATAACGCATAACGCATAACGCATAACGCATAACGCATAACGCATAACGCATAACGCATAACGCATAACGCATAACGCATAACGCATAACGCATAACGCATAACGCATAACGCATAACGCATAACGCATAACGCATAACGAATAACGCATATCGCATAACGTATAACGCTTAACGCATAACGCATAACGCATAACGCGTAACGCATAACGGATAACGCATAACGGATAACGCATAACGCATAACGCATAACGCATAACGGATAACGCATGACGCATAACGGATAACCCACAACGCATAACGCATAAAGCATAGTCCATAACGCATAACGCATGACACATTACTCATAACGCATTACGCATAACGCATAACGCATAATGCATAACGCATTACGCATAACGCATAACGCTCAATGAAAAAGTCATAACGCATAACGCATATCGCATAACCCGTAAAGCACAACGCATAACACATAACGCATAACGCATAACGCATAACGCATAACGCATAACGCATAACGCATAACGCATAACGCATAACGCATAACGCATAACGCATAACGCATAACGCATAACGCATAACGCATAACGCATAACGCATAACGCATAACGCATAACGCATAACGCATAACGCATAACGCATAACGCATAACGCATAACGCATAACGCATAACGCATAACGCATAACGCATAACGCATAACGCATAACGCATAACGCATAACGCATAACGCATAACGCATAACGCATAACGCATAACGCATAACGCATAACGCATAACGCATAACGCATAACGCATAACGCATAACGCATAACGCATAACGCATAACGCATAACGCATAACGCATAACGCATAACGCATAACGCATAACGCATAACGCATAACGCATAACGCATAACGCATAACGCATAACGCATAACGCATAACGCATAACGCATAACGCATAACGCATAACGCATAACGCATAACGCATAACGCATAACGCATAACGCATAACGCATAACGCATAACGCATAACGCATGACGCATGACGCATAACGCATAACGCATAACGCATAACGCATAACGCATAACGCATAACGCATAACGAATAACGCATATCGCATAACGTATAACGCTTAACGCATAACGCATAACGCATAACGCATAACGCGTAACGCATAACGGATAACGCATAACGGATAACGCATAACGCATAACGCATAACGCATAACGCATAACGCATAACGCATAACGCATAACGCATAACGCATAACGCATAACGCATAACGCATAACGCATAACGCATAACGCATAACGCATAACGCATAACGCATAACGCATAACGCATAACGCATATCGCATAACGCATAACGTTCAATGAAAAAGTCATAACGCATAACGCATATCGCATAACCCGTAAAGCACAACGCATAACACATAACGCATAACGCATAACACATAACGCATAACGCATAACGCATAACGTATAACGCTTAACGCATAACGCATAACACATAACGCATAACGCATAACGCATAACGCATAACGCATAACGCGTAACGCGTAACGCATAACGCATAACGCATAACGCATAACGCATAACGCATAACGCATAACGCATGACGCATAACGCATAACGCATAACGCATAACGCATGACGCATGACGCATAACGCATAACGCATAACGCATAACGCATAACGCATAACGCATAACGAATAACGCATATCGCATAACGCATAACGCAGAACGCGTAACGCATAACGCATAACGCATATCGCATAACCCGTAATGCACAACGCATAACACATAACGCATAACGCATAACGCATAACGCATAACGCATAACGCATAACGCATAACACATAACGCATAACGCATAACGCATAACGCATAACGCATAACGCATAACGCATAACGCATAACGCATAACGCATAACGCATAACGCATAACGCATAACGCATAACGCATAACGCATACCGCATAACGCATAACGCATAACGCATAACGCATAACGCATAACGAATAACGCATATCGCATAACGTATAACGCTTAACGCATAACGCATAACGCATAACGCATAACGCAGAACGCGTAACGCATAACGGATAACGCATAACGGATAACGCATAACGCATAACGCATAACGGATAACGCATGACGCATAACGGATAACCCACAACGCATAACGCATAAAGCATAGTCCATAACGCATAACGCATGACACATTACTCATAACGCATTACGCATAACGCATAACGCATAATGCATAACGCATTACGCATAACGCATAACGCATAACGCATAACGCATAACGCATAACGCATAACGCATAACGCATAACGCATAACGCATAACGCATAACGCATAACGCATAACGCATAACGCATAACGCATAACGCATAACGCATAACGAATAACGCATATCGCATAACGTATAACGCTTAACGCATAACGCATAACGCATAACGCATAACGCATAACGCATAACGCATAACGCATAACGCATAACGCATAACGCATAACGCATAACGCATAACGCATAACGCATAACGCATAACGCATAACGCATAACGTATAACGCTTAACGCATAACGCATAACACATAACGCATAACGCATAACGCATAACGCATAACGCATAACGCGTAACGCGTAACGCATAACGCATAACGCATAACGCATAACGCATAACGCATAACGCATAACGCATGACGCATAACGCATAACGCATAACGCATAACGCATGACGCATGACGCATAACGCATAACGCATAACGCATAACGCATAACGCATAACGCATAACGAATAACGCATATCGCATAACGCATAACGCAGAACGCGTAACGCATAACGCATAACGCATATCGCATAACCCGTAATGCACAACGCATAACACATAACGCATAACGCATAACGCATAACGCATAACGCATAACGCATAACGCATAACACATAACGCATAACGCATAACGCATAACGCATAACGCATAACGCATAACGCATAACGCATAACGCATAACGCATAACGCATAACGCATAACGCATAACGCATAACGCATAACGCATAACGCATACCGCATAACGCATAACGCATAACGCATAACGCATAACGCATAACGAATAACGCATATCGCATAACGTATAACGCTTAACGCATAACGCATAACGCATAACGCATAACGCAGAACGCGTAACGCATAACGGATAACGCATAACGGATAACGCATAACGCATAACGCATAACGGATAACGCATGACGCATAACGGATAACCCACAACGCATAACGCATAAAGCATAGTCCATAACGCATAACGCATGACACATTACTCATAACGCATTACGCATAACGCATAACGCATAATGCATAACGCATTACGCATAACGCATAACGCATAACGCATAACGCATAACGCATAACGCATAACGCATAACGCATAACGCATAACGCATAACGCATAACGCATAACGCATAACGCATAACGCATAACGCATAACGAATAACGCATATCGCATAACGTATAACGCTTAACGCATAACGCATAACGCATAACGCATAACGCATAACGCAGAACGCGTAACGCATAACGGATAACGCATAACGGATAACGCATAACGCATAACGCATAACGGATAACGCATGACGCATAACGGATAACCCACAACGCATAACGCATAAAGCATAGTCCATAACGCATAACGCATGACACATTACTCATAACGCATTACGCATAACGCATAACGCATAATGCATAACGCATTACGCATAACGCATAACGCATAACGCATAACGCATAACGCATAACGCATAACGCATAACGCATAACGCATAACGCATAACGCATAACGCATAACGCATAACGCATAACGCATAACGCATAACGCATAACGCATAACGCATAACGCATAACGCATAACGCATAACGCATAACGCATAACGCATAACGCATAACGCATAACGCATAACGAATAACGCATATCGCATAACGTATAACGCTTAACGCATAACGCATAACGCATAACGCATAACGCATAACGCATAACGCGTAACGCATAACGGATAACGCATAACGGATAACGCATAACGCATAACGCATAACGCATAACGGATAACGCATGACGCATAACGGATAACCCACAACGCATAACGCATAACGCATAACGAATAACGCATATCGCATAACGTATAACGCTTAACGCATAACGCATAACGCATAACGCATAACGTATAACGCTTAACGCATAACGCATAACACATAACGCATAACGCATAACGCATAACGCATAACGCATAACGCGTAACGCGTAACGCATAACGCATAACGCATAACGCATAACGCATAACGCATAACGCATAACGCATAACGCATAACGCATAACGCATAACGCATAACGCATAACGCATAACGCATAACGCATAACGCATAACGCATAACGCATAACGCATAACGCATAACGCATAACGCATAACGCATAACGCATAACGCATAACGGATAACGAATAACGCATATCGCATAACGTATAACGCATAACGCATAACGCATAACGCATAACGCATAACGCATAACGCATAACGCATAACGCATAACGCATAACGCATAACGCATAACGCATAACGCAGAACGCATAACGCATAACGCATAACGCATAACGCATAACGCATAACGCATAACGCATAACGCATAACGCATAACGCATGACGCATAACGCATAACGCATATCGCATAACGCATAACGTTCAATGAAAAAGTCATAACGCATAACGCATATCGCATAACCCGTAAAGCACAACGCATAACACATAACGCATAACGCATAACACATAACGCATAACGCATAACGCATAACGCATAACGTATAACGCTTAACGCATAACGCATAACACATAACGCATAACGCATAACGCATAACGCATAACGCATAACGCGTAACGCGTAACGCATAACGCATAACGCATAACGCATAACGCATAACGCATAACGCATAACGCATAACGCATAACGCATAACGCATAACGCATAACGCATAACGCATAACGCATAACGCATAACGCATAACGCATAACGCATAACGCATAACGCATAACGCATAACGCATAACGCATAACGCATAACGCATAACGCATAACGCATAACGCATAACGCATAACGCATAACGCATAACGCATAACGCATAACGCATAACGCATAACGCATAACGCATAACGCATAACGCATAACGCATAACGCATAACGCATAACGCATAACGCATAACGCATAACGCATAACGCATAACGCATAACGCATAACGCATAACGCATAACGCATAACGCATAACGCATAACGCATAACGCATAACGCATAACGCATAACGCATAACGCATAACGCATAACGCATATCGCATAACGCATAACGTTCAATGAAAAAGTCATAACGCATAACGCATACCGCATAACCCGTAAAGCACAACGCATAACACATAACGCATAACGCATAACACATAACGCATAACGCATAACGCATAACGCATGACGCATAACGGATAACCCACAACGCATAACGCATAAAGCATAGTCCATAACGCATAACGCATGACACATTACTCATAACGCATTACGCATAACGCATAACGCATAATGCATAACGCATTACGCATAACGCATAACGCATAACGCATAACGCATAACGCATAACGCATAACGCATAACGCATAACGCATAACGCATAACGCATAACGCATAACGCATAACGCATAACGCATAACGCATAACGCATAACGCATAACGCATAACGCATAACGCATAACGCATAACGCATAACGCATAACGCATAACGCATAACGCATAACGCATAACGCATAACGCATAACGCATAACGCATAACGAATAACGCATATCGCATAACGTATAACGCTTAACGCATAACGCATAACGCATAACGCATAACGCATAACGCGTAACGCATAACGGATAACGCATAACGGATAACGCATAACGCATAACGCATAACGCATAACGGATAACGCATGACGCATAACGGATAACCCACAACGCATAACGCATAACGCATAACGAATAACGCATATCGCATAACGTATAACGCTTAACGCATAACGCATAACGCATAACGCATAACGTATAACGCTTAACGCATAACGCATAACACATAACGCATAACGCATAACGCATAACGCATAACGCATAACGCGTAACGCGTAACGCATAACGCATAACGCATAACGCATAACGCATAACGCATAACGCATAACGCATAACGCATAACGCATAACGCATAACGCATAACGCATAACGCATAACGCATAACGCATAACGCATAACGCATAACGCATAACGCATAACGCATAACGCATAACGCATAACGCATAACGCATAACGCATAACGCATAACGCATAACGGATAACGAATAACGCATATCGCATAACGTATAACGCATAACGCATAACGCATAACGCATAACGCATAACGCATAACGCATAACGCATAACGCATAACGCATAACGCATAACGCATAACGCAGAACGCATAACGCATAACGCATAACGCATAACGCATAACGCATAACGCATAACGCATAACGCATAACGCATAACGCATAACGCATGACGCATAACGCATAACGCATATCGCATAACGCATAACGTTCAATGAAAAAGTCATAACGCATAACGCATATCGCATAACCCGTAAAGCACAACGCATAACACATAACGCATAACGCATAACACATAACGCATAACGCATAACGCATAACGCATAACGTATAACGCTTAACGCATAACGCATAACACATAACGCATAACGCATAACGCATAACGCATAACGCATAACGCGTAACGCGTAACGCATAACGCATAACGCATAACGCATAACGCATAACGCATAACGCATAACACATAACGCATAACGCATAACGCATAACGCATAACGCATAACGCATAACGCATAACGCATAACGCATAACGCATAACGCATAACGCATAACGCATAACGCATAACGCATAACGCATAACGCATAACGCATAACGCATAACGCATAACGCATAACGCATAACGCATAACGCATAACGCATAACGCATAACGCATAACGCATAACGCATACCGCATAACGCATAACGCATAACGCATAACGCATAACGCATAACGAATAACGCATATCGCATAACGTATAACGCTTAACGCATAACGCATAACGCATAACGCATAACGCAGAACGCGTAACGCATAACGGATAACGCATAACGGATAACGCATAACGCATAACGCATAACGGATAACGCATGACGCATAACGGATAACCCACAACGCATAACGCATAAAGCATAGTCCATAACGCATAACGCATGACACATTACTCATAACGCATTACGCATAACGCATAACGCATAATGCATAACGCATTACGCATAACGCATAACGCATAACGCATAACGCATAACGCATAACGCATAACGCATAACGCATAACGCATAACGCATAACGCATAACGCATAACGCATAACGCATAACGCATAACGCATAACGCATAACGCATAACGAATAACGCATATCGCATAACGTATAACGCTTAACGCATAACGCATAACGCATAACGCATAACGCATAACGCAGAACGCGTAACGCATAACGGATAACGCATAACGGATAACGCATAACGCATAACGCATAACGGATAACGCATGACGCATAACGGATAACCCACAACGCATAACGCATAAAGCATAGTCCATAACGCATAACGCATGACACATTACTCATAACGCATTACGCATAACGCATAACGCATAATGCATAACGCATTACGCATAACGCATAACGCATAACGCATAACGCATAACGCATAACGCATAACGCATAACGCATAACGCATAACGCATAACGCATAACGCATAACGCATAACGCATAACGCATAACGCATAACGCATAACGCATAACGCATAACGCATAACGCATAACGCATAACGCATAACGCATAACGCATAACGCATAACGCATAACGCATAACGCATAACGAATAACGCATATCGCATAACGTATAACGCTTAACGCATAACGCATAACGCATAACGCATAACGCATAACGCATAACGCGTAACGCATAACGGATAACGCATAACGGATAACGCATAACGCATAACGCATAACGCATAACGGATAACGCATGACGCATAACGGATAACCCACAACGCATAACGCATAACGCATAACGAATAACGCATATCGCATAACGTATAACGCTTAACGCATAACGCATAACGCATAACGCATAACGTATAACGCTTAACGCATAACGCATAACACATAACGCATAACGCATAACGCATAACGCATAACGCATAACGCGTAACGCGTAACGCATAACGCATAACGCATAACGCATAACGCATAACGCATAACGCATAACGCATAACGCATAACGCATAACGCATAACGCATAACGCATAACGCATAACGCATAACGCATAACGCATAACGCATAACGCATAACGCATAACGCATAACGCATAACGCATAACGCATAACGCATAACGCATAACGGATAACGAATAACGCATATCGCATAACGTATAACGCATAACGCATAACGCATAACGCATAACGCATAACGCATAACGCATAACGCATAACGCATAACGCATAACGCATAACGCATAACGCATAACGCAGAACGCATAACGCATAACGCATAACGCATAACGCATAACGCATAACGCATAACGCATAACGCATAACGCATAACGCATGACGCATAACGCATAACGCATATCGCATAACGCATAACGTTCAATGAAAAAGTCATAACGCATAACGCATATCGCATAACCCGTAAAGCACAACGCATAACACATAACGCATAACGCATAACACATAACGCATAACGCATAACGCATAACGCATAACGTATAACGCTTAACGCATAACGCATAACACATAACGCATAACGCATAACGCATAACGCATAACGCATAACGCGTAACGCGTAACGCATAACGCATAACGCATAACGCATAACGCATAACGCATAACGCATAACGCATAACGCATAACGCATAACGCATAACGCATAACGCATAACGCATAACGCATAACGCATAACGCATAACGCATAACGCATAACGCATAACGCATAACGCATAACGCATAACGCATAACGCATAACGCATAACGCATAACGCATAACGCATAACGCATAACGCATAACGCATAACGCATAACGCATAACGCATAACGCATAACGCATAACGCATAACGCATAACGCATAACGCATAACGCATAACGCATAACGCATAACGCATAACGCATAACGCATAACGCATAACGCATAACGCATAACGCATAACGCATAACGCATAACGCATAACGCATAACGCATAACGCATAACGCATAACGCATAACGCATAACGCATATCGCATAACGCATAACGTTCAATGAAAAAGTCATAACGCATAACGCATACCGCATAACCCGTAAAGCACAACGCATAACACATAACGCATAACGCATAACACATAACGCATAACGCATAACGCATAACGCATGACGCATAACGGATAACCCACAACGCATAACGCATAAAGCATAGTCCATAACGCATAACGCATGACACATTACTCATAACGCATTACGCATAACGCATAACGCATAATGCATAACGCATTACGCATAACGCATAACGCATAACGCATAACGCATAACGCATAACGCATAACGCATAACGCATAACGCATAACGCATAACGCATAACGCATAACGCATAACGCATAACGCATAACGCATAACGCATAACGCATAACGCATAACGCATAACGCATAACGCATAACGCATAACGCATAACGCATAACGCATAACGCATAACGCATAACGCATAACGCATAACGCATAACGCATAACGAATAACGCATATCGCATAACGTATAACGCTTAACGCATAACGCATAACGCATAACGCATAACGCATAACGCGTAACGCATAACGGATAACGCATAACGGATAACGCATAACGCATAACGCATAACGCATAACGGATAACGCATGACGCATAACGGATAACCCACAACGCATAACGCATAACGCATAACGAATAACGCATATCGCATAACGTATAACGCTTAACGCATAACGCATAACGCATAACGCATAACGTATAACGCTTAACGCATAACGCATAACACATAACGCATAACGCATAACGCATAACGCATAACGCATAACGCGTAACGCGTAACGCATAACGCATAACGCATAACGCATAACGCATAACGCATAACGCATAACGCATAACGCATAACGCATAACGCATAACGCATAACGCATAACGCATAACGCATAACGCATAACGCATAACGCATAACGCATAACGCATAACGCATAACGCATAACGCATAACGCATAACGCATAACGCATAACGCATAACGCATAACGGATAACGAATAACGCATATCGCATAACGTATAACGCATAACGCATAACGCATAACGCATAACGCATAACGCATAACGCATAACGCATAACGCATAACGCATAACGCATAACGCATAACGCAGAACGCATAACGCATAACGCATAACGCATAACGCATAACGCATAACGCATAACGCATAACGCATAACGCATAACGCATAACGCATGACGCATAACGCATAACGCATATCGCATAACGCATAACGTTCAATGAAAAAGTCATAACGCATAACGCATATCGCATAACCCGTAAAGCACAACGCATAACACATAACGCATAACGCATAACACATAACGCATAACGCATAACGCATAACGCATAACGTATAACGCTTAACGCATAACGCATAACACATAACGCATAACGCATAACGCATAACGCATAACGCATAACGCGTAACGCGTAACGCATAACGCATAACGCATAACGCATAACGCATAACGCATAACGCATAACACATAACGCATAACGCATAACGCATAACGCATAACGCATAACGCATAACGCATAACGCATAACGCATAACGCATAACGCATAACGCATAACGCATAACGCATAACGCATAACGCATAACGCATAACGCATAACGCATAACGCATAACGCATAACGCATAACGCATAACGCATAACGCATAACGCATAACGCATAACGCATAACGCATAACGCATAACGCATAACGCATAACGCATAACGCATAACGCATAACGCATAACGCATAACGCATAACGCATAACGCATAACGCATAACGCATAACGCATAACGCATAACGCATAACGCATAACGCATAACGCATAACGCATAACGCATAACGCATAACGCATAACGCATAACGCATAACGCATAACGCATAACGCATAACGCATAACGCATAACGCATAACGCATAACGCATAACGCATAACGCATAACGCATAACGCATAACGCATAACGCATAACGCATAACGCATAACGCATAACGCATATCGCATAACGCATAACGTTCAATGAAAAAGTCATAACGCATAACGCATACCGCATAACCCGTAAAGCACAACGCATAACACATAACGCATAACGCATAACACATAACGCATAACGCATAACGCATAACGTATAACGCTTAACGCATAACGCATAACACATAACGCATAACGCATAACGCATAACGCATAACGCGTAACGCGTAACGCATAACGCATAACGCATAACGCATAACGCATAACGCATAACGCATAACGCATAACGCATAACGCATAACGCATAACGCATAACGCATAACGCATAACGCATAACGCATAACGCATAACGCACAACGCATAACGCATAACGCATAACGCATAACGCATAACGCATAACGCATAACGCATAACGCATAACGCATAACGCATAACGCATAACGCATAACGCATAACGCATAACGCATAACGCATAACGCATAACGCATAACGCATAACGCATAACGCATAACGCATAACGCATAACGCATAACGCATATCGCATAACGTATAACGCATAACGCATAACGCATAACGCATAACGCATAACGCATAACGCATAACGCATAACGCATAACGCATAACGCATAACGCATAACGCATAACGCAGAACGCATAACGCATAACGCATAACGCATAACGCATAACGCATAACGCATAACGCATAACGCATAACGCATAACGCATAACGCATAACGCATAACGCATGACGCATAACGCATAACGCATATCGCATAACGCATAACGTTCAATGAAAAAGTCATAACGCATAACGCATATCGCATAACCCGTAAAGCACAACGCATAACACATAACGCATAACGCATAACACATAACGCATAACGCATAACGCATAACGTATAACGCTTAACGCATAACGCATAACACATAACGCATAACGCATAACGCATAACGCATAACGCATAACGCGTAACGCGTAACGCATAACGCATAACGCATAACGCATAACGCATAACGCATAACGCATAACGCATAACGCATAACGCATAACGCATAACGCATAACGCATAACGCAGAACGCATAACGCATAACGCATGACGCATAACGCAGAACGCATAACGCATAACGCATAACGCATAACGCATAACGCATAACGCATAACGCATAACGCATAACGCATAACGCATAACGCATAACGCATAACGCATAACGCATAACGCATAACGCATAACGCATAACACATAACGCATAACGCATAACACATAACGCATAACGCATAACGCATAACGTATAACGCTTAACGCATAACGCATAACACATAACGCATAACGCATAACGCATAACGCATAACGCATAACGCGTAACGCGTAACGCATAACGCATAACGCATAACGCATAACGCATAACGCATAACGCATAACGCATAACGCATAACGCATAACGCATAACGCATAACGCATAACGCATAACGCATAACGCATAACGCATAACGCATAACGCATAACGCATAACGCATAACGCATAACGCATAACGCATAACGCATAACGCATAACGCATAACGCATAACGCATAACGCATAACGCATAACGCATAACGCATAACGCATAACGCATAACGCATAACGCATAACGCATAACGCATAACGCATAACGCATAACGCATAACGCATAACGCATAACGCATAACGCATAACGCATAACGCATAACGCATAACGCATAACGCATAACGGATAACGAATAACGCATATCGCATAACGTATAACGCATAACGCATAACGCATAACGCATAACGCATAACGCATAACGCATAACGCATAACGCATAACGCATAACGCATAACGCATAACGCATAACGCAGAACGCATAACGCATAACGCATAACGCATAACGCATAACGCATAACGCATAACGCATAACGCATAACGCATAACGCATAACGCATAACGCATAACGCATGACGCATAACGCATAACGCATATCGCATAACGCATAACGTTCAATGAAAAAGTCATAACGCATAACGCATATCGCATAACCCGTAAAGCACAACGCATAACACATAACGCATAACGCATAACACATAACGCATAACGCATAACGCATAACGTATAACGCTTAACGCATAACGCATAACACATAACGCATAACGCATAACGCATAACGCATAACGCATAACGCATAACGCATAACGCATAACGCATAACGAATAACGCATATCGCATAACGTATAACGCTTAACGCATAACGCATAACGCATAACGCGTAACGCATAACGGATAACGCATAACGGATAACGCATAACGCATAACGCATAACGCATAACGGATAACGCATGACGCATTACGGATAACCCACAACGCATAACGCATAAAGCATAGTCCATAACGCATAACGCATGACACATTACTCTTAACGCATTACGCATAACGCATAACGCATAATGCATAACGCATTACGCATAACGCATAACGCTCAATGAAAAAGTCATAACGCATAACGCATATCGCATAACCCGTAAAGCACAACGCATAACACATAACGCATAACGCATAACGCATAACGCATAACGCATAACGCATAACGCATAACGCATAACGCATAACGCATAACGCATAACGCATAACGCATAACGCATAACGCATAACGCATAACGCATAACGCATAACGCATAACGCATAACGCATAACGCATAACGCATAACGCATAACGCATAACGCATAACGCATAACGCATAACGCATAACGCATAACGCATAACGCATAACGCATAACGCATAACGCATAACGCATAACGCATAACGCATAACGCATAACGCATAACGCATAACGCATAACGCATAACGCATAACGCATAACGAATAACGCATATCGCATAACGTATAACGCTTAACGCATAACGCATAACGCATAACGCGTAACGCATAACGGATAACGCATAACGGATAACGCATAACGCATAACGCATAACGCATAACGGATAACGCATGACGCATAACGGATAACCCACAACGCATAACGCATAAAGCATAGTCCATAACGCATAACGCATAACGCATAACGCATAACGCATAACGCATAACGCATAACGCATAACGCATAACGCATAACGCATAACGCATAACGCATAACGCATAACGCATAACGCATAACGCATAACGCATAACGCATAACGCATAACGCATGACGCATAACGCATAACGCATAACGCATAACGCATGACGCATGACGCATAACGCATAACGCATAACGCATAACGCATAACGCATAACGCATAACGCATAACGCATAACGAATAACGCATATCGCATAACGCATAACGCAGAACGCGTAACGCATAACGCATAACGCATATCGCATAACCCGTAATGCACAACGCATAACACATAACGCATAACGCATAACGCATAACGCATAACGCATAACGCATAACGCATAACGCATAACGCATAACGCATAACACATAACGCATAACGCATAACGCATAACGCATAACGCATATCGCATAACGCATAACGCATAACGCATAACGCATAACGCGTAACGCATAACGCATAACGCATAACGCATAACGCATAACGCATAACACATAACGCATAACGCATAACGCATAACGCATAACGCATATCGCATAACGCATAACGCATAACGCATAACGCATAACGCATAACGCATAACGCATAACGCATAACGCATAACGCATAACGCATAACGCATAACGCATAACGCATAACGCATAACGCATAACGCATAACGCATAACGCATAACGCATAACGCATAACGCATGACGCATAACGCATAACGCATAGCGCATAACGCATAACGCATAACGCATAAAGCATAACGCATAACGCATAACGCATAACGCATAACGCATAACGCATAACGCATAACGCATAACGCATAACGCATAACGCATAACGCATAACGCATAACGCATAACGCATAACGCATAACGCATAACGCATAACGCATAACGCATAACGCATAACGCATAACGCATAACGCATAACGCATAACGCATAACGCATGACGCATAACGCATAACGCATAGCGCATAACGCATAACGCATAACGCATAAAGCATAACGCATAACGCATAACGCATAACGCATAACGCATAACGCATAACGCATAACGCATAACGCATAACGCATAACGCATAACGCATAACGCATAACGCATAACGCATAACGCATAACGCATAACGCATAACGCATAACGCATAACGCATAACGCATAACGCATAACGCATAACGCATAACGCATAACGCATAACGCATAACGCATAACGCATAACGCATAACGCATAACGCATAACGCATAACGCATAACGAATAACGCATATCGCATAACGTATAACGCTTAACGCATAACGCATAACGCATAACGCGTAACGCATAACGGATAACGCATAACGGATAACGCATAACGCATAACGCATAACGCATAACGGATAACGCATGACGCATAACGGATAACCCACAACGCATAACGCATAAAGCATAGTCCATAACGCATAACGCATGACACATTACTCATAACGCATTACGCATAACGCATAACGCATAATGCATAACGCATTACGCATAACGCATAACGCTCAATGAAAAAGTCATAACGCATAACGCATATCGCATAACCCGTAAAGCACAACGCATAACACATAACGCATAACGCATAACGCATAACGCATAACGCATAACGCATAACGCATAACGCATAACGCATAACGCATAACGCATAACGCATAACGCATAACGCATAACGCATAACGCATAACGCATAACGCATAACGCATAACGCATAACGCATAACGCATAACGCATAACGCATAACGCATAACGCATAACGCATAACGCATAACGCATAACGCATAACGCATAACGCATAACGCATAACGCATAACGCATAACGCATAACGCATAACGCATAACGCATAACGCATAACGCATAACGCATGACGCATAACGCATAACGCATAACGCATAACGCATGACGCATGACGCATAACGCATAACGCATAACGCATAACGCATAACGCATAACGCATAACGCATAACGCATAACGAATAACGCATATCGCATAACGCATAACGCAGAACGCGTAACGCATAACGCATAACGCATATCGCATAACCCGTAATGCACAACGCATAACACATAACGCATAACGCATAACGCATAACGCATAACGCATAACGCATAACGCATAACGCATAACGCATAACGCATAACGCATAACGCATAACACATAACGCATAACGCATAACGCATAACGCATAACGCATATCGCATAACGCATAACGCATAACGCATAACGCATAACGCATAACGCATAACGCATAACGCATAACGCATAACGCATAACGCATAACGCATAACGCATAACGCATAACGCATAACGCATAACGAATAACGCATATCGCATAACGTATAACGCTTAACGCATAACGCATAACGCATAACGCATAACGCAGAACGCGTAACGCATAACGGATAACGCATAACGCATAACGCATAACGGATAACGCATGACGCATAACGGATAACCCACAACGCATAACGCATAAAGCATAGTCCATAACGCATAACGCATGACACATTACTCATAACGCATTACGCATAACGCATAACGCATAATGCATAACGCATTACGCATAACGCATAACGCATAACGCATAACGCATAACGCATAACGCATAACGCATAACGCATAACGCATAACGCATAACGCATAACGCATAACGCATAACGCATAACGCATAACGCATAACGCATAACGCATAACGCATAACGCATAACGCATAACGCATAACGCATAACGCATAACGCATAACGCATAACGCATAACGCATAACGCATAACGCATAACGCATAACGAATAACGCATATCGCATAACGTATAACGCTTAACGCATAACGCATAACGCATAACGCATAACGCATAACGCGTAACGCATAACGGATAACGCATAACGGATAACGCATAACGCATAACGCATAACGCATAACGGATAACGCATGACGCATAACGGATAACCCACAACGCATAACGCATAACGCATAACGAATAACGCATATCGCATAACGTATAACGCTTAACGCATAACGCATAACGCATAACGCAGAACGCGTAACGCATAACGCATAACGCATAACGCATAACGCATAACGCATAACGAATAACGCATAACGCATAACGCATAACGCATAACGCATAACGCATAACGCATAACGCATAACGCATAACGCATAACGCATAACGCATAACGCATAACGCATAACGCATAACGCATGACGCATAACGCATAACGCATAACGCATAACGCATAACGCATAACGCATAACGCATAACGCATAACGCATAACGCATAACGCATAACGCATAACGCATAACGCATAACGCATAACGCATAACGCATAACGCATAACGCATAACGCATAACGCATAACGCATAACGCATAACGCATAACGCATAACGCATAACGCATAACGCATAACGCATAACGCATAACGCATAACGCATGACGCATAACGCATAACGCATAACGCATAACGCATGACGCATGACGCATAACGCATAACGCATAACGCATAACGCATAACGCATAACGCATAACGCATAACGAATAACGCATATCGCATAACGCATAACGCAGAACGCGTAACGCATAACGCATAACGCATATCGCATAACCCGTAATGCACAACGCATAACACATAACGCATAACGCATAACGCATAACGCATAACGCATAACGCATAACGCATAACGCATAACGCATAACGCATAACGCATAACGCATAACGCATAACGCATAACGCATAACGCATAACGCATAACGCATAACGCATAACGCATAACGCATAACGCATAACGCATAACGCATAACGCATAACGCATTACGCATAACGCATAACGCATAACGCATAACGCATAACGCATAACGCATAACGCATAACGCATAACGCATAACGCATAACGCATAACGCATAACGCATAACGCATAACGCATAACGCATAACGCATAACGCATAACGCATAACGCATAACGAATAACGCATAACGCATAACGCATAACGCATAACGCATAACGCATAACGCATAACGCATAACGCATAACGCATAACGCATAACGCATAACGCAGAACGCATAACGCATAACGCATGACGCATAACGCAGAACGCATAACGCATAACGCATGACGCATAACGCATAACGCATAACGCATAACGCATAACGCATAACGCATAACGCATAACGCATAACGCATAACGCATAACGCATAACGCATAACGCATAACGCATAACGCATAACGCATAACGCATAACGCATAACGCATAACGCATAACGAATAACGCATATCGCATAACGTATAACGCTAAACGCATAACGCATAACGCATAACGCATAACGCATAACGCATAACGCATAACGCATAACGCATAACGCATAACGCATAACGCATAACGCATAACGCATAACGCATAACGCAGAACGCATAACGCATAACGCATGACGCATAACGCATAACGCATAGCGCATAACGCATAACGCATAACGCATAAAGCATAACGCATAACGCATAACGCATAACGCATAACGCATAACGCATAACGCATAACGCATAACGCATAACGCATAACGCATAACGCATAACGCATAACGCATAACGCATAACGCATAACGCATAACGCATAACGCATAACGCATAACGCATAACGCATAACGCATAACGCATAACGCATAACGCATAACGCATAACGCATAACGCATAACGCATAACGCATAACGCATAACGCATAACGAATAACGCATATCGCATAACGTATAACGCTTAACGCATAACGCATAACGCATAACGCGTAACGCATAACGGATAACGCATAACGGATAACGCATAACGCATAACGCATAACGCATAACGGATAACGCATGACGCATAACGGATAACCCACAACGCATAACGCATAAAGCATAGTCCATAACGCATAACGCATGACACATTACTCATAACGCATTACGCATAACGCATAACGCATAATGCATAACGCATTACGCATAACGCATAACGCTCAATGAAAAAGTCATAACGCATAACGCATATCGCATAACCCGTAAAGCACAACGCATAACACATAACGCATAACGCATAACGCATAACGCATAACGCATAACGCATAACGCATAACGCATAACGCATAACGCATAACGCATAACGCATAACGCATAACGCATAACGCATAACGCATAACGCATAACGCATAACGCATAACGCATAACGCATAACGCATAACGCATAACGCATAACGCATAACGCATAACGCATAACGCATAACGCATAACGCATAACGCATAACGCATAACGCATAACGCATAACGCATAACGCATAACGCATAACGCATAACGCATAACGCATAACGCATAACGCATAACGCATAACGCATAACGCATAACGCATAACGCATAACGCATAACGCATAACGCATAACGCATAACGCATAACGCATAACGCATAACGCATAACGCATAACGCATAACGCATAACGCATAACGCATAACGCATAACGCATAACGCATAACGCATAACGCATAACGCATAACGCATAACGCATAACGCATAACGCATAACGCATAACGCATAACGCATAACGCATAACGCATAACGCATAACGCATAACGCATAACGCATAACGCATAACGCATAACGCATAACGCATAACGCATAACGCATAACGCATAACGCATAACGCATAACGCATGACGCATAACGCATAACGCATAACGCATAACGCATGACGCATGACGCATAACGCATAACGCATAACGCATAACGCATAACGCATAACGCATAACGAATAACGCATATCGCATAACGCATAACGCAGAACGCGTAACGCATAACGCATAACGCATATCGCATAACCCGTAATGCACAACGCATAACACATAACGCATAACGCATAACGCATAACGCATAACGCATAACGCATAACGCATAACGCATAACGCATAACGCATAACACATAACGCATAACGCATAACGCATAACGCATAACGCATAACGCATAACGCATAACGCATAACGCATAACGCATAACGCATAACGCATAACGCATAACGCATAACGCATAACGCATAACGCATAACGCATAACGCATAACGCATAACGCATAACGAATAACGCATATCGCATAACGTATAACGCTTAACGCATAACGCATAACGCATAACGCATAACGCAGAACGCGTAACGCATAACGGATAACGCATAACGGATAACGCATAACGCATAACGCATAACGGATAACGCATGACGCATAACGGATAACCCACAACGCATAACGCATAAAGCATAGTCCATAACGCATAACGCATGACACATTACTCATAACGCATTACGCATAACGCATAACGCATAATGCATAACGCATTACGCATAACGCATAACGCATAACGCATAACGCATAACGCATAACGCATAACGCATAACGCATAACGCATAACGCATAACGCATAACGCATAACGCATAACGCATAACGCATAACGCATAACGCATAACGCATAACGCATAACGCATAACGCATAACGCATAACGCATAACGCATAACGCATAACGCATAACGCATAACGCATAACGCATAACGCATAACGCATAACGCATAACGCATAACGCATAACGCATAACGCATAACGCATAACGCATAACGCATAACGCATAACGCATAACGCATAACGCATAACGCATAACGAATAACGCATATCGCATAACGTATAACGCTTAACGCATAACGCATAACGCATAACGCATAACGCATAACGCGTAACGCATAACGGATAACGCATAACGGATAACGCATAACGCATAACGCATAACGCATAACGGATAACGCATGACGCATAACGGATAACCCACAACGCATAACGCATAACGCATAACGAATAACGCATATCGCATAACGTATAACGCTTAACGCATAACGCATAACGCATAACGCAGAACGCGTAACGCATAACGCATAACGCATAACGCATAACGCATAACGCATAACGAATAACGCATAACGCATAACGCATAACGCATAACGCATAACGCATAACGCATAACGCATAACGCATAACGCATAACGCATAACGCATAACGCATAACGCATAACGCATAACGCATAACGCATAACGCATAACGCATAACGCATGACGCATAACGCATAACGCATAACGCATAACGCATAACGCATAACGCATAACGCATAACGCATAACGCATAACGCATAACGCATAACGCATAACGCATAACGCATAACGCATAACGCATAACGCATAACGCATAACGCATAACGCATAACGCATAACGCATAACGCATAACGCATAACGCATAACGCATAACGCATAACGCATAACGCATAACGCATAACGCATAACGCATAACGCATAACGCATAACGCATAACGCATGACGCATAACGCATAACGCATAACGCATAACGCATGACGCATGACGCATAACGCATAACGCATAACGCATAACGCATAACGCATAACGCATAACGCATAACGAATAACGCATATCGCATAACGCATAACGCAGAACGCGTAACGCATAACGCATAACGCATAACGAATAACGCATATCGCATAACGCATAACGCAGAACGCGTAACGCATAACGCATAACGCATATCGCATAACCCGTAATGCACAACGCATAACACATAACGCATAACGCATAACGCATAACGCATAACGCATAACGCATAACGCATAACGCATAACGCATAACGGATAACGCATAACGCATAACGCATAACGGATAACGCATGACGCATAACGGATAACCCACAACGCATAACGCATAAAGCATAGTCCATAACGCATAACGCATGACACATTACTCATAACGCATTACGCATAACGCATAACGCATAATGCATAACGCATTACGCATAACGCATAACGCATAACGCATAACGCATAACGCATAACGCATAACGCATAACGCATAACGCATAACGCATAACGCATAACGCATAACGCATAACGCATAACGCATAACGCATAACGCATAACGCATAACGCATAACGCATAACGCATAACGCATAACGCATAACGCATAACGCATAACGCATAACGCATAACGCATAACGCATAACGAATAACGCATATCGCATAACGTATAACGCTTAACGCATAACGCATAACGCATAACGCATAACGCATAACGCATAACGCATAACGCATAACGCATAACGCATAACGCATAACGCATAACGCATAACGCATGACGCATAACGCATAACGCATAACGCATAACGCATAACGCATAACGCATAACGCATAACGCATAACGCATAACGCATAACGCATAACGCATAACGCATAACGCATAACGCATAACGCATAACGCATAACGCATAACGCATAACGCATAACGCATAACGCATAACGCATAACGCATAACGCATAACGCATAACGCATAACGCATAACGCATAACGCATAACGCATAACGCATAACGCATAACGCATAACGCATAACGCATAACGCATAACGCATAACGCATAACGCATAACGCATAACGCATAACGCATAACGCATAACGCATGACGCATAACGCATAACGCATAACGCATAACGCATGACGCATGACGCATAACGCATAACGCATAACGCATAACGCATAACGCATAACGCATAACGAATAACGCATATCGCATAACGTATAACGCTTAACGCATAACGCATAACGCATAACGCATAACGCGTAACGCATAACGGATAACGCATAACGGATAACGCATAACGCATAACGCATAACGCATAACGCATAACGCATAACGCATAACGCATAACGCATAACGCATAACGCATAACGCATAACGCATAACGCATAACGCATAACGCATAACGCATAACGCATAACGCATAACGCATAACGCATAACGCATAACGCATGACGCATAACGCATAACGCATATCGCATAACGCATAACGTTCAATGAAAAAGTCATAACGCATAACGCATATCGCATAACCCGTAAAGCACAACGCATAACACATAACGCATAACGCATAACACATAACGCATAACGCATAACGCATAACGTATAACGCTTAACGCATAACGCATAACACATAACGCATAACGCATAACGCATAACGCATAACGCATAACGCGTAACGCGTAACGCATAACGCATAACGCATAACGCATAACGCATAACGCATAACGCATAACGCATAACGCATAACGCATAACGCATAACGCATAACGCATAACGCATAACGCATAACGCATAACGCATAACGCATAACACATAACGCATAACGCGTAACGCATAACGGATAACGCATAACGCATAACGCATAACGCATAACGCATAACGCATAACGCATAACGCATAACGCATAACGCATAACGCATAACGCATAACGCATAACGCATAACGCATAACGCATAACGCATAACGCATAACGCATAACGCATAACGCATAACGCATAACGCATAACGCATAACGCATAACGCATAACGCATAACGCATAACGCATAACGCATAACGCATAACGCATAACGCATAACGCATAACGCATAACGCATAACGCATAACGCATAACGCATAACGAATAACGCATAACGCATAACGCATAACGCATAACGCATAACGCATAACGCATAACGCATAACGCATAACGCATGACGCATGACGCATGACGCATAACGCATAACGCATAACGCATAACGCATAACGCATAACGCATCACGCATAACGCATAACGCATAACGCATAACGCATAACGCATAACGCATAACGAATAACGCATATCGCATAACGTATAACGCTTAACGCATAACGCATAACGCATAACGCAGAACGCGTAACGCATAACGGATAACGCATAACGGATAACGCATAACGCATAACGCATAACGCATAACGCATAACGGATAACGCATGACGCATAACGGATAACCCACAACGCATAACGCATAAAGCATAGTTCATAACGCATAACGCATGACACATTACTCATAACGCATTACGCATAACGCATAACGCATAATGCATAACGCATTACGCATAACGCATAACGCATAACGCATAACGCATAACGCATAACGCATAACGCATAACGCATAACGCATAACGCATAACGCATAACGCATAACGCATAACGAATAACGCATATCGCATAACGTATAACGCTTAACGCATAACGCATAACGCATAACGCATAACGAATAACGCATATCGCATAACGTATAACGCTTAACGCATAACGCATAACGCATAACGCGTAACGCATAACGGAAAACGCATAACGGATAACGCATAACGCATAACGCATAACGCATAACGCATAACGCATAACGCATAACGGATAACGCATGACGCATAACGGATAACCCACAACGCATAACGCATAAAGCATAACGAATAACGCATATCGCATAACGTATAACGCTTAACGCATAACGCATAACGCATAACGCATAACGCATAACGCATAACGCATAACGCGTAACGCATAACGGATAACGCATAACGCATAACGCATAACGCATAACGCATAACGCATAACGCATAACGCATAACGCATAACGCATAACGCATAACGCATAACGCATAACGCATAACGCATAACGCATAACGCATAACGCATAACGCATAACGCATAACGCATAACGCATAACGCATAACGCATAACGCATAACGCATAACGCATAACGCATAACGCATAACGCATAACGCATAACGCATAACGCATAACGCATAACGCATAACGCATAACGCATAACGCATAACGCATAACGCATAACGCATAACGCATAACGCATAACGCATAACGCATAACGCATAACGCATAACGAATAACGCATAACGCATAACGCATAACGCATAACGCATAACGCATAACGCATAACGCATAACGCATAACGCATGACGCATGACGCATAACGCATAACGCATAACGCATAACGCATAACGCATAACGCATAACGCATCACGCATAACGCATAACGCATAACGCATAACGCATAACGCATAACGCATAACGAATAACGCATATCGCATAACGTATAACGCTTAACGCATAACGCATAACGCATAACGCAGAACGCGTAACGCATAACGGATAACGCATAACGGATAACGCATAACGCATAACGCATAACGCATAACGCATAACGGATAACGCATGACGCATAACGGATAACCCACAACGCATAACGCATAAAGCATAGTTCATAACGCATAACGCATGACACATTACTCATAACGCATTACGCATAACGCATAACGCATAATGCATAACGCATTACGCATAACGCATAACGCATAACGCATAACGCATAACGCATAACGCATAACGCATAACGCATAACGCATAACGCATAACGCATAACGCATAACGCATAACGCATAACGCATAACGCATAACGCATAACGCATAACGCATAACGCATAACGCATAACGCATAACGCATAACGCATAACGCATAACGCATAACGCATAACGCATAACGCATAACGCATAACGCATAACGCATAACGCATAACGCATAACGCATAACGCATAACGCATAACGCATAACGCATAACGCATAACGCATAACGCATAACGGATAACGAATAACGCATATCGCATAACGCATAACGCATAACGCATAACGCATAACGCATAACGCATAACGCATAACGCATAACGCATAACGCATAACGCATAACGCATAACGCATAACGCATAACGCATAACGCATAACGCATAACGCATAACGCATAACGCATAACGCATAACGCATAACGCATAACGCATAACGCATAACGCATAACGCATAACGCATAACGCATAACGCATAACGCATAACGCATAACGCATAACGCATAACGCATAACGCATAACGCATAACGCATAACGCATAACGCATAACGCATAACGCATAACGCATAACGCATAACGCATAACGCATAACGCATAACGCATAACGCATAACGCATAACGCATAACGCATAACGCATAACGCATAACGCATAACGCATAACGCATAACGCATAACGCATAACGCATAACGCATAACGCATAACGCATAACGCATAACGCATAACGCATAACGCATAACGCATAACGCATAACGCATAACGCATAACGCATAACGCATAACGCATAACGCATAACGCATAACGCATAACGCATAACGCATAACGCATAACGCATAACGCATAACGCATAACGCATAACGCATAACGCATAACGCATAACGCATAACGCATAACGCATAACGCATAACGCATAACGCATAACGCATAACGAATAACGCATATCGCATAACGTATAACGCTTAACGCATAACGCATAACGCATAACGCGTAACGCATAACGGATAACGCATAACGGATAACGCATAACGCATAACGCATAACGCATAACGGATAACGCATGACGCATAACGGATAACCCACAACGCATAACGCATAAAGCATAGTCCATAACGCATAACGCATGACACATTACTCATAACGCATTACGCATAACGCATAACGCATAATGCATAACGCATTACGCATAACGCATAACGCTCAATGAAAAAGTCATAACGCATAACGCATATCGCATAACCCGTAAAGCACAACGCATAACACATAACGCATAACGCATAACGCATAACGCATAACGCATAACGCATAACGCATAACGCATGACGCATAACGCATAACGCATAACGCATAACGCATAACGCATAACGCATAACGCATAACGCATAACGCATAACGCATAACGCATAACGCATAACGCATAACGCATAACGCATAACGCATAACGCATAACGCATAACGCATAACGCATAACGCATAACGCATAACGCATAACGCATAACGCATAACGCATAACGCATAACGCATAACGCATAACGCATAACGCATAACGCATAACGCATAACGCATAACGAATAACGCATAACGCATAACGCATAACGCATAACGCATAACGCATAACGCATAACGCATAACGCATAACGCATGACGCATGACGCATAACGCATAACGCATAACGCATAACGCATAACGCATAACGCATAACGCATCACGCATAACGCATAACGCATAACGCATAACGCATAACGCATAACGCATAACGAATAACGCATATCGCATAACGTATAACGCTTAACGCATAACGCATAACGCATAACGCAGAACGCGTAACGCATAACGGATAACGCATAACGGATAACGCATAACGCATAACGCATAACGCATAACGCATAACGGATAACGCATGACGCATAACGGATAACCCACAACGCATAACGCATAAAGCATAGTTCATAACGCATAACGCATGACACATTACTCATAACGCATTACGCATAACGCATAACGCATAATGCATAACGCATTACGCATAACGCATAACGCATAACGCATAACGCATAACGCATAACGCATAACGCATAACGCATAACGCATAACGCATAACGCATAACGCATAACGCATAACGCATAACGCATAACGCATAACGCATAACGCATAACGCATAACGCATAACGCATAACGCATAACGCATAACGCATAACGCATAACGCATAACGCATAACGCATAACGCATAACGCATAACGCATAACGCATAACGCATAACGCATAACGCATAACGCATAACGCATAACGCATAACGCATAACGCATAACGGATAACGAATAACGCATATCGCATAACGC
The DNA here is from genome assembly GCF_051020765.1 of Lasioglossum baleicum. Taxonomy (NCBI): domain Eukaryota; kingdom Metazoa; phylum Arthropoda; class Insecta; order Hymenoptera; family Halictidae; genus Lasioglossum; species Lasioglossum baleicum. The sequence goes on from NW_027469227.1 coordinate 149,703, forward strand.
ATAACGCATAACGCATAACGCATAACGCATAACGCATAACGCATAACGCATAACGCATAACGCATAACGCATAACGCATAACGCATAACGCATAACGCATAACGCATAACGCATAACGCATAACGCATAACGCATAACGCATAACGCATAACGCATAACGCATAACGCATAACGCATAACGCATAACGCATAACGCATAACGCATAACGCATAACGCATAACGCATAACGCATAACGCATAACGCATAACGCATAACGCATAACGCATAACGCATAACGCATAACGCATAACGCATAACGCATAACGCATAACGCATAACGCATAACGCATAACGCATAACGCATAACGCATAACGCATAACGCATAACGCATAACGCATAACGCATAACGCATAACGCATAACGCATAACGCATAACGCATAACGCATAACGCATAACGCATAACGCATAACGCATAACGCATAACGCATAACGCATAACGCATAACGCATAACGCATAACGCATAACGCATAACGCATAACGCATAACGCATAACGCATAACGCATAACGCATAACGCATAACGCATAACGCATAACGCATAACGCATAACGCATAACGCATAACGCATAACGCATAACGCATAACGCATAACGCATAACGCATAACGAATAACGCATATCGCATAACGTATAACGCTTAACGCATAACGCATAACGCATAACGCGTAACGCATAACGGATAACGCATAACGGATAACGCATAACGCATAACGCATAACGCATAACGGATAACGCATGACGCATAACGGATAACCCACAACGCATAACGCATAAAGCATAGTCCATAACGCATAACGCATGACACATTACTCATAACGCATTACGCATAACGCATAACGCATAATGCATAACGCATTACGCATAACGCATAACGCTCAATGAAAAAGTCATAACGCATAACGCATATCGCATAACCCGTAAAGCACAACGCATAACACATAACGCATAACGCATAACGCATAACGCATAACGCATAACGCATAACGCATAACGCATGACGCATAACGCATAACGCATAACGCATAACGCATAACGCATAACGCATAACGCATAACGCATAACGCATAACGCATAACGCATAACGCATAACGCATAACGCATAACGCATAACGCATAACGCATAACGCATAACGCATAACGCATAACGCATAACGCATAACGCATAACGCATAACGCATAACGCATAACGCATAACGCATAACGCATAACGCATAACGCATAACGCATAACGCATATCGCATAACGCATAACGCATAACGCATAACGCATAACGCATAACGCATAACGCATAACGCATAACGCATAACGCATAACGCATAACGCATAACGCATAACGCATAACGCATAACGCATAACGCATAACGCATAACGCATAACGCATAACGCATAACGCATAACGCATAACGCATAACGCATAACGCATAACGCATAACGCATAACGCATAACGCATAACGCATAACGCATAACGCATAACGCATAACGCATAACGCATAACGCATAACGCATAACGCATAACGCATAACGCATAACGCATAACGCATAACGCATAACGCATAACGCATAACGCATAACGCATAACGCATAACGCATATCGCATAACGCATAACGCATAACGCATAACGCATAACGCATAACGCATAACGCATAACGCATAACGCATAACGCATAACGCATAACGCATAACGCATAACGCATAACGCATAACGCATAACGCATAACGCATAACGCATAACGCATAACGCATAACGCATAACGCATAACGCATAACGCATAACGCATAACGCATAACGCATAACGCATAACGCATAACGCATAACGCATAACGCATAACGCATAACGCATAACGCATAACGCATAACGCATAACGCATAACGCATAACGCATAACGCATAACGCATAACGCATAACGCATAACGCATAACGCATAACGCATAACGCATAACGCATAACGCATAACGCATAACGCATAACGCATAACGCATAACGCATAACGCATAACGCATAACGCATAACGCATAACGCATAACGCATAACGCATAACGCATAACGCATAACGCATAACGAATAACGCATATCGCATAACGTATAACGCTTAACGCATAACGCATAACGCGTAACGCATAACGGATAACGCATAACGGATAACGCATAACGCATAACGCATAACGCATAACGGATAACGCATGACGCATAACGGATAACCCACAACGCATAACGCATAAAGCATAGTCCATAACGCATAACGCATGACACATTACTCATAACGCATTACGCATAACGCATAACGCATAATGCATAACGCATTACGCATAACGCATAACGCTCAATGAAAAAGTCATAACGCATAACGCATATCGCATAACCCGTAAAGCACAACGCATAACACATAACGCATAACGCATAACGCATAACGCATAACGCATAACGCATAACGCATAACGCATAACGCATGACGCATAACGCATAACGCATAACGCATAACGCATAACGCATAACGCATAACGCATAACGCATAACGCATAACGCATAACGCATAACGCATAACGCATAACGCATAACGCATAACGCATAACGCATAACGCATAACGCATAACGCATAACGCATAACGCATAACGCATAACGCATAACGCATAACGCATAACGCATAACGCATAACGCATAACGCATAACGCATAACGCATAACGCATAACGCATAACGCATAACGCATAACGCATAACGCATAACGCATAACGCATAACGCATAACGCATAACGCATAACGCATAACGCATAACGCATAACGCATAACGCATAACGCATAACGCATAACGCATAACGCATAACGCATAACGCATAACGCATAACGCATAACGCATAACGCATAACGCATAACGCATAACGCATAACGCATAACGCATAACGCATAACGCATAACGCATAACGCATAACGCATAACGCATAACGCATAACGCATAACGCATAACGCATAACGCATAACGCATAACGCATAACGCATAACGCATAACGCATAACGCATAACGCATAACGCATAACGCATAACGCATAACGCATAACGCATAACGCATAACGCATAACGCATATCGCATAACGCATAACGCATAACGCATAACGCATAACGCATAACGCATAACGCATAACGCATAACGCATAACGCATAACGCATAACGCATAACGCATAACGCATAACGCATAACGCATAACGCATAACGCATAACGCATAACGCATAACGCATAACGCATAACGCATAACGCATAACGCATAACGCATAACGCATAACGCATAACGCATAACGCATAACGCATAACGCATAACGCATAACGCATAACGCATAACGCATAACGCATAACGCATAACGCATAACGCATAACGCATAACGCATAACGCATAACGCATATCGCATAACGCATAACGCATAACGCATAACGCATAACGCATAACGCATAACGCATAACGCATAACGCATAACGCATAACGCATAACGCATAACGCATAACGCATAACGCATAACGCATAACGCATAACGCATAACGCATAACGCATAACGCATAACGCATAACGCATAACGCATAACGCATAACGCATAACGCATAACGCATAACGCATAACGCATAACGCATAACGCATAACGCATAACGCATAACGCATAACGCATAACGCATAACGCATAACGCATAACGCATAACGCATAACGCATAACGCATAACGCATAACGCATAACGCATAACGCATAACGCATAACGCATAACGCATAACGCTTAACGCATAACGCATAACGCATAACGCGTAACGCATAACGGATAACGCATAACGGATAACGCATAACGCATAACGCATAACGCATAACGGATAACGCATGACGCATAACGGATAACCCACAACGCATAACGCATAAAGCATAGTCCATAACGCATAACGCATGACACATTACTCATAACGCATTACGCATAACGCATAACGCATAATGCATAACGCATTACGCATAACGCATAACGCTCAATGAAAAAGTCATAACGCATAACGCATATCGCATAACCCGTAAAGCACAACGCATAACGCATAACGCATAACGCATAACGCATAACGCATAACGCATAACGCATAACGCATAACGCATAACGCATAACGCATAACGCATAACGCATAACGCATAACGCATAACGCATAACGCATAACGCATAACGCATAACGCATAACGCATAACGCATAACGCATAACGCATAACGCATAACGCATAACGCATAACGCATAACGCATAACGCATAACGCATAACGCATAACGCATAACGCATAACGCATAACGCATAACGCATAACGCATAACGCATAACGCATAACGCATAACGCATAACGCATAACGCATAACGCATAACGCATAACGCATAACGCATAACGCATAACGCATAACGCATAACGCATAACGCATAACGCATAACGAATAACGCATATCGCATAACGTATAACGCTTAACGCATAACGCATAACGCGTAACGCATAACGGATAACGCATAACGGATAACGCATAACGCATAACGCATAACGCATAACGGATAACGCATGACGCATAACGGATAACCCACAACGCATAACGCATAAAGCATAGTCCATAACGCATAACGCATGACACATTACTCATAACGCATTACGCATAACGCATAACGCATAATGCATAACGCATTACGCATAACGCATAACGCTCAATGAAAAAGTCATAACGCATAACGCATATCGCATAACCCGTAAAGCACAACGCATAACACATAACGCATAACGCATAACGCATAACGCATAACGCATAACGCATAACGCATAACGCATGACGCATAACGCATAACGCATAACGCATAACGCATAACGCATAACGCATAACGCATAACGCATAACGCATAACGCATAACGCATAACGCATAACGCATAACGCATAACGCATAACGCATAACGCATAACGCATAACGCATAACGCATAACGCATAACGCATAACGCATAACGCATAACGCATAACGCATAACGCATAACGCATAACGCATAACGCATAACGCATAACGCATAACGCATAACGCATAACGCATAACGCATAACGCATAACGCATAACGCATAACGCATAACGCATAACGCATAACGCATAACGCATAACGCATAACGCATAACGCATAACGCATAACGCATAACGCATAACGCATAACGCATAACGCATAACGCATAACGCATAACGCATAACGCATAACGCATAACGCATAACGCATAACGCATAACGCATAACGCATAACGCATAACGCATAACGCATAACGCATAACGCATAACGCATAACGCATAACGCATAACGCATAACGCATAACGCATAACGCATAACGCATAACGCATAACGCATAACGCATAACGCATAACGCATAACGCATAACGCATAACGCATAACGCATATCGCATAACGCATAACGCATAACGCATAACGCATAACGCATAACGCATAACGCATAACGCATAACGCATAACGCATAACGCATAACGCATAACGCATAACGCATAACGCATAACGCATAACGCATAACGCATAACGCATAACGCATAACGCATAACGCATAACGCATAACGCATAACGCATAACGCATAACGCATAACGCATAACGCATAACGCATAACGCATAACGCATAACGCATAACGCATAACGCATAACGCATAACGCATAACGCATAACGCATAACGCATAACGCATAACGCATAACGCATAACGCATATCGCATAACGCATAACGCATAACGCATAACGCATAACGCATAACGCATAACGCATAACGCATAACGCATAACGCATAACGCATAACGCATAACGCATAACGCATAACGCATAACGCATAACGCATAACGCATAACGCATAACGCATAACGCATAACGCATAACGCATAACGCATAACGCATAACGCATAACGCATAACGCATAACGCATAACGCATAACGCATAACGCATAACGCATAACGCATAACGCATAACGCATAACGCATAACGCATAACGCATAACGCATAACGCATAACGCATAACGCATAACGCATAACGCATAACGCATAACGCATAACGCATAACGCATAACGCATAACGCATAACGCATAACGCATAACGCATAACGCATAACGCATAACGCATAACGCATAACGCATAACGCATAACGCATAACGCATAACGCATAACGCATAACGCATAACGCATAACGCATAACGCATAACGCATAACGCATAACGCATAACGCATAACGCATAACGCATAACGCATAACGCATAACGCATAACGCATAACGCATAACGCATAACGCATAACGCATAACGCATAACGCATAACGCATAACGCATAACGCATAACGCATAACGCATAACGCATATCGCATAACGCATAACGCATAACGCATAACGCATAACGCATAACGCATAACGCATAACGCATAACGCATAACGCATAACGCATAACGCATAACGCATAACGCATAACGCATAACGCATAACGCATAACGCATAACGCATAACGCATAACGCATAACGCATAACGCATAACGCATAACGCATAACGCATAACGCATAACGCATAACGCATAACGCATAACGCATAACGCATAACGCATAACGCATAACGCATAACGCATAACGCATAACGCATAACGCATAACGCATAACGCATAACGCATAACGCATAACGCATAACGCATAACGCATAACGCATAACGCATAACGCATAACGCATAACGCATAACGCATAACGCATAACGCATAACGCATAACGCATAACGCATAACGCATAACGCATAACGCATAACGCATAACGCATAACGCATAACGCATAACGCATAACGCATAACGAATAACGCATATCGCATAACGTATAACGCTTAACGCATAACGCATAACGCATAACGCGTAACGCATAACGGATAACGCATAACGGATAACGCATAACGCATAACGCATAACGCATAACGGATAACGCATGACGCATAACGGATAACCCACAACGCATAACGCATAAAGCATAGTCCATAACGCATAACGCATGACACATTACTCATAACGCATTACGCATAACGCATAACGCATAATGCATAACGCATTACGCATAACGCATAACGCTCAATGAAAAAGTCATAACGCATAACGCATATCGCATAACCCGTAAAGCACAACGCATAACACATAACGCATAACGCATAACGCATAACGCATAACGCATAACGCATAACGCATAACGCATGACGCATAACGCATAACGCATAACGCATAACGCATAACGCATAACGCATAACGCATAACGCATAACGCATAACGCATAACGCATAACGCATAACGCATAACGCATAACGCATAACGCATAACGCATAACGCATAACGCATAACGCATAACGCATAACGCATAACGCATAACGCATAACGCATAACGCATAACGCATAACGCATAACGCATAACGCATAACGCATAACGCATAACGCATAACGCATAACGCATAACGCATAACGCATAACGCATAACGCATAACGCATAACGCATAACGCATAACGCATAACGCATAACGCATAACGCATAACGCATAACGCATAACGCATAACGCATAACGCATAACGCATAACGCATAACGCATAACGCATAACGCATAACGCATAACGCATAACGCATAACGCATAACGCATAACGCATAACGCATAACGCATAACGCATAACGCATAACGCATAACGCATAACGCATAACGCATAACGCATAACGCATAACGCATAACGCATAACGCTTAACGCATAACGCATAACGCATAACGCGTAACGCATAACGGATAACGCATAACGGATAACGCATAACGCATAACGCATAACGCATAACGGATAACGCATGACGCATAACGGATAACCCACAACGCATAACGCATAAAGCATAGTCCATAACGCATAACGCATGACACATTACTCATAACGCATTACGCATAACGCATAACGCATAATGCATAACGCATTACGCATAACGCATAACGCTCAATGAAAAAGTCATAACGCATAACGCATATCGCATAACCCGTAAAGCACAACGCATAACGCATAACGCATAACGCATAACGCATAACGCATAACGCATAACGCATAACGCATAACGCATAACGCATAACGCATAACGCATAACGCATAACGCATAACGCATAACGCATAACGCATAACGCATAACGCATAACGCATAACGCATAACGCATTACGCATAACGCATAACGCATAACGCATATCGCATAACGCATAACGCATAACGCATAACGCATAACGCATAACGCATAACGCATAACGCATAACGCATAACGCATAACGCATAACGCATAACGCATAACGCATAACGCATAACGCATAACGCATAACGCATAACGCATAACGCATAACGCATAACGCATAACGCATAACGCATAACGCATAACGCATAACGCATAACGCATAACGCATAACGCATAACGCATAACGCATAACGCATAACGCATAACGCATAACGCATAACGCATAACGCATAACGCATAACGCATAACGCATAACGCATAACGCATAACGCATAACGCATAACGCATAACGCATAACGCATAACGCATAACGCATATCGCATAACGCATAACGCATAACGCATAACGCATAACGCATAACGCATAACGCATAACGCATAACGCATAACGCATAACGCATAACGCATAACGCATAACGCATAACGCATAACGCATAACGCATAACGCATAACGCATAACGCATAACGCATAACGCATAACGCATAACGCATAACGCATAACGCATAACGCATAACGCATAACGCATAACGGATAACGCATAACGCATAACGCATAACGAATAACGCATATCGCATAACGTATAACGCTTAACGCATAACGCATAACGCATAACGCGTAACGCACAACGCATAACACATAACGCATAACGCATAACGCATAACGCATAACGCATAACGCATAACGCATAACGCATGACGCATAACGCATAACGCATAACGCATAACGCATAACGCATAACGCATAACGCATAACGCATAACGCATAACGCATAACGCATAACGCATAACGCATAACGCATAACGCATAACGCATAACGCATAACGCATAACGCATAACGCATAACGCATAACGCATAACGCATAACGCATAACGCATAACGCATAACGCATAACGCATAACGCATAACGCATAACGCATAACGCATAACGCATAACGCATAACGCATAACGCATAACGCATAACGCATAACGCATAACGCATAACGCATAACGCATAACGCATAACGCATAACGCATAACGCATAACGCATAACGCATAACGCATAACGCATAACGCATAACGCATAACGCATAACGCATAACGCATAACGCATAACGCATAACGCATAACGCATAACGCATAACGCATAACGCATAACGCATAACGCATAACGCATAACGCATAACGCATAACGCATAACGCATAACGCATAACGCTTAACGCATAACGCATAACGCATAACGCGTAACGCATAACGGATAACGCATAACGGATAACGCATAACGCATAACGCATAACGCATAACGGATAACGCATGACGCATAACGGATAACCCACAACGCATAACGCATAAAGCATAGTCCATAACGCATAACGCATGACACATTACTCATAACGCATTACGCATAACGCATAACGCATAATGCATAACGCATTACGCATAACGCATAACGCTCAATGAAAAAGTCATAACGCATAACGCATATCGCATAACCCGTAAAGCACAACGCATAACGCATAACGCATAACGCATAACGCATAACGCATAACGCATAACGCATAACGCATAACGCATAACGCATAACGCATAACGCATAACGCATAACGCATAACGCATAACGCATAACGCATAACGCATAACGCATAACGCATAACGCATAACGCATAACGCATAACGCATAACGCATAACGCATAACGCATATCGCATAACGCATAACGCATAACGCATAACGCATAACGCATAACGCATAACGCATAACGCATAACGCATAACGCATAACGCATAACGCATAACGCATAACGCATAACGCATAACGCATAACGCATAACGCATAACGCATAACGCATAACGCATAACGCATAACGCATAACGCATAACGCATAACGCATAACGCATAACGCATAACGCATAACGCATAACGCATAACGCATAACGCATAACGCATAACGCATAACGCATAACGCATAACGCATAACGCATAACGCATAACGCATAACGCATAACGCATAACGCATAACGCATAACGCATAACGCATAACGCATAACGCATAACGCATATCGCATAACGCATAACGCATAACGCATAACGCATAACGCATAACGCATAACGCATAACGCATAACGCATAACGCATAACGCATAACGCATAACGCATAACGCATAACGCATAACGCATAACGCATAACGCATAACGCATAACGCATAACGCATAACGCATAACGCATAACGCATAACGCATAACGCATAACGCATAACGCATAACGCATAACGCATAACGCATAACGCATAACGCATAACGAATAACGCATATCGCATAACGTATAACGCTTAACGCATAACGCATAACGCATAACGCGTAACGCATAACGGATAACGCATAACGGATAACGCATAACGCATAACGCATAACGCATAACGGATAACGCATGACGCATAACGGATAACCCACAACGCATAACGCATAAAGCATAGTCCATAACGCATAACGCATGACACATTACTCATAACGCATTACGCATAACGCATAACGCATAATGCATAACGCATTACGCATAACGCATAACGCTCAATGAAAAAGTCATAACGCATAACGCATATCGCATAACCCGTAAAGCACAACGCATAACACATAACGCATAACGCATAACGCATAACGCATAACGCATAACGCATAACGCATAACGCATGACGCATAACGCATAACGCATAACGCATAACGCATAACGCATAACGCATAACGCATAACGCATAACGCATAACGCATAACGCATAACGCATAACGCATAACGCATATCGCATAACGCATAACGCATAACGCATAACGCATAACGCATAACGCATAACGCATAACGCATAACGCATAACGCATAACGCATAACGCATAACGCATAACGCATAACGCATAACGCATAACGCATAACGCATAACGCATAACGCATAACGCATAACGCATAACGCATAACGCATAACGCATAACGCATAACGCATAACGCATAACGCATAACGCATAACGCATAACGCATAACGCATAACGCATAACGAATAACGCATATCGCATAACGTATAACGCTTAACGCATAACGCATAACGCATAACGCATAACGCATAACGCATAACGCATAACGCATGACGCATAACGCATAACGCATAACGCATAACGCATAACGCATAACGCATAACGCATAACGCATAACGCATAACGCATAACGCATAACGCATAACGCATAACGCATAACGCATAACGCATAACGCATAACGCATAACGCATAACGCATAACGCATAACGCATAACGCATAACGCATAACGCATAACGCATAACGCATAACGCATAACGCATAACGCATAACGCATAACGCATAACGCATAACGCATAACGCATAACGCATAACGCATAACGCATAACGCATAACGCATAACGCATAACGCATAACGCATAACGCATAACGCATAACGCATAACGCATAACGCATAACGCATAACGCATAACGCATAACGCATAACGCATAACGCATAACGCATAACGCATAACGCATAACGCATAACGCATAACGCATAACGCATAACGCATAACGCATAACGCATAACGCATAACGCATAACGCATAACGCATAACGCATAACGCATAACGCATAACGCATAACGCATAACGCATAACGCATAACGCATAACGCATAACGCATAACGCATAACGCATAACGCATAACGCATAACGAATAACGCATATCGCATAACGTATAACGCTTAACGCATAACGCATAACGCATAACGCGTAACGCATAACGGATAACGCATAACGGATAACGCATAACGCATAACGCATAACGCATAACGGATAACGCATGACGCATAACGGATAACCCACAACGCATAACGCATAAAGCATAGTCCATAACGCATAACGCATGACACATTACTCATAACGCATTACGCATAACGCATAACGCATAATGCATAACGCATTACGCATAACGCATAACGCTCAATGAAAAAGTCATAACGCATAACGCATATCGCATAACCCGTAAAGCACAACGCATAACACATAACGCATAACGCATAACGCATAACGCATAACGCATAACGCATAACGCATAACGCATAACGCATGACGCATAACGCATAACGCATAACGCATAACGCATAACGCATAACGCATAACGCATAACGCATAACGCATAACGCATAACGCATAACGCATAACGCATAACGCATAACGCATAACGCATAACGCATAACGCATAACGCATAACGCATAACGCATAACGCATAACGCATAACGCATAACGCATAACGCATAACGCATAACGCATAACGCATAACGCATAACGCATAACGCATAACGCATAACGCATAACGCATAACGCATAACGCATAACGCATAACGCATAACGCATAACGCATAACGCATAACGCATAACGCATAACGAATAACGCATATCGCATAACGTATAACGCTTAACGCATAACGCATAACGCATAACGCATAACGAATAACGCATATCGCATAACGTATAACGCTTAACGCATAACGCATAACGCATAACGCGTAACGCATAACGGAAAACGCATAACGGATAACGCATAACGCATAACGCATAACGCATAACGCATAACGCATAACGCATAACGGATAACGCATGACGCATAACGGATAACCCACAACGCATAACGCATAAAGCATAACGAATAACGCATATCGCATAACGTATAACGCTTAACGCATAACGCATAACGCATAACGCATAACGCATAACGCATAACGCGTAACGCATAACGGATAACGCATAACGCATAACGCATAACGCATAACGCATAACGCATAACGCATAACGCATAACGCATAACGCATAACGCATAACGCATAACGCATAACGCATAACGCATAACGCATAACGCATAACGCATAACGCATAACGCATAACGCATAACGCATAACGAATAACGCATATCGCATAACGTATAACGCTTAACGCATAACGCATAACGCATAACGCATAACGAATAACGCATATCGCATAACGTATAACGCTTAACGCATAACGCATAACGCATAACGCGTAACGCATAACGGAAAACGCATAACGGATAACGCATAACGCATAACGCATAACGCATAACGCATAACGCATAACGCATAACGGATAACGCATGACGCATAACGGATAACCCACAACGCATAACGCATAAAGCATAACGAATAACGCATATCGCATAACGTATAACGCTTAACGCATAACGCATAACGCATAACGCATAACGCATAACGCATAACGCGTAACGCATAACGCATAACGCATAACGCATAACGCATAACGCATAACGCATAACGCATAACGCATAACGCATAACGCATAACGCATAACGCATAACGCATAACGCATAACGCATAACGCATAACGCATAACGCATAACGCATAACGCATAACGCATAACGAATAACGCATATCGCATAACGTATAACGCTTAACGCATAACGCATAACGCATAACGCGTAACGCATAACGGATAACGCATAACCCACAACGCATAACGCATAAAGCATAGTCCATAACGCATAACGCATGACACATTACTCATAACGCATTACGCATAACGCATAACGCATAATGCATAACGCATTACGCATAACGCATAACGCTCAATGAAAAAGTCATAACGCATAACGCATATCGCATAACCCGTAAAGCACAACGCATAACACATAACGCATAACGCATAACGCATAACGCATAACGCATAACGCATAACGCATGACGCATAACGCATAACGCATAACGCATAACGCATAACGCATAACGCATAACGCATAACGCATAACGCATAACGCATAACGTATAACGCATAACGCATAACGCATAACGCATAACGCATAACGCATAACGCATAACGCATAACGCATAACGCATAACGCATAACGCATAACGCATAACGCATAACGCATAACGCATAACGCATAACGCATAACGCATATCGCATAACGCATAACGCATAACGCATAACGCATAACGCATAACGCATAACGCATAACGCATAACGCATAACGCATAACGCATAACGCATAACGCATAACGCATAACGCATAACGCATAACGCATAACGCATAACGCATAACGCATAACGCATAACGCATAACGCATAACGCATAACGCATAACGCATAACGCATAACGCATAACGCATAACGCATAACGCATAACGCATAACGCATAACGCATAACGCATAACGCATAACGCATAACGCATAACGCATAACGCATAACGCATAACGCATATCGCATAACGCATAACGCATAACGCATAACGCATAACGCATAACGCATAACGCATAACGCATAACGCATAACGCATAACGCATAACGCATAACGCATAACGCATAACGCATAACGCATAACGCATAACGCATAACGCATAACGCATAACGCATAACGCATAACGCATAACGCATAACGCATAACGCATAACGCATAACGCATAACGCATAACGCATAACGCATAACGCATAACGCATAACGCATAACGCATAACGCATAACGCATAACGCATAACGCATAACGCATAACGCATAACGCATAACGCATAACGCATAACGCATAACGCATAACGCATAACGCATAACGCATAACGCATAACGCATAACGCATAACGCATAACGCATAACGCATAACGCATAACGCATAACGCATAACGCATAACGCATAACGCATAACGCATAACGCTTAACGCATAACGCATAACGCATAACGCGTAACGCATAACGGATAACGCATAACGGATAACGCATAACGCATAACGCATAACGCATAACGGATAACGCATGACGCATAACGGATAACCCACAACGCATAACGCATAAAGCATAGTCCATAACGCATAACGCATGACACATTACTCATAACGCATTACGCATAACGCATAACGCATAATGCATAACGCATTACGCATAACGCATAACGCTCAATGAAAAAGTCATAACGCATAACGCATATCGCATAACCCGTAAAGCACAACGCATAACGCATAACGCATAACGCATAACGCATAACGCATAACGCATAACGCATAACGCATAACGCATAACGCATAACGCATAACGCATAACGCATAACGCATAACGCATAACGCATAACGCATAACGCATAACGCATAACGCATATCGCATAACGCATAACGCATAACGCATAACGCATAACGCATAACGCATAACGCATAACGCATAACGCATAACGCATAACGCATAACGCATAACGCATAACGCATAACGCATAACGCATAACGCATAACGCATAACGCATAACGCATAACGCATAACGCATAACGCATAACGCATAACGCATAACGCATAACGCATAACGCATAACGCATAACGCATAACGCATAACGCATAACGCATAACGCATAACGCATAACGCATAACGCATAACGCATAACGCATAACGCATAACGCATAACGCATATCGCATAACGCATAACGCATAACGCATAACGCATAACGCATAACGCATAACGCATAACGCATAACGCATAACGCATAACGCATAACGCATAACGCATAACGCATAACGCATAACGCATAACGCATAACGCATAACGCATAACGCATAACGCATAACGCATAACGCATAACGCATAACGCATAACGCATAACGCATAACGCATAACGCATAACGCATAACGCATAACGCATAACGCATAACGCATAACGCATAACGCATAACGCATAACGCATAACGCATAACGCATAACGCATAACGCATAACGCATAACGCATAACGCATAACGCATAACGCATAACGCATAACGCATAACGCATAACGCATAACGCATAACGCATAACGCATAACGCATAACGCATAACGCATAACGCATAACGCATAACGCATAACGCTTAACGCATAACGCATAACGCATAACGCGTAACGCATAACGGATAACGCATAACGGATAACGCATAACGCATAACGCATAACGCATAACGGATAACGCATGACGCATAACGGATAACCCACAACGCATAACGCATAAAGCATAGTCCATAACGCATAACGCATGACACATTACTCATAACGCATTACGCATAACGCATAACGCATAATGCATAACGCATTACGCATAACGCATAACGCTCAATGAAAAAGTCATAACGCATAACGCATATCGCATAACCCGTAAAGCACAACGCATAACGCATAACGCATAACGCATAACGCATAACGCATAACGCATAACGCATAACGCATAACGCATAACGCATAACGCATAACGCATAACGCATAACGCATAACGCATAACGCATAACGCATAACGCATAACGCATAACGCATAACGCATAACGCATAACGCATAACGCATAACGCATAACGCATAACGCATAACGCATAACGCATAACGCATAACGCATAACGCATAACGCATATCGCATAACGCATAACGCATAACGCATAACGCATAACGCATAACGCATAACGCATAACGCATAACGCATAACGCATAACGCATAACGCATAACGCATAACGCATAACGCATAACGCATAACGCATAACGCATAACGCATAACGCATAACGCATAACGCATAACGCATAACGCATAACGCATAACGCATAACGCATAACGCATAACGCATAACGCATAACGCATAACGCATAACGCATAACGCATAACGCATAACGCTTAACGCATAACGCATAACGCATAACGCGTAACGCATAACGGATAACGCATAACGGATAACGCATAACGCATAACGCATAACGCATAACGGATAACGCATGACGCATAACGCATAACGCATAACGCATAACGCATAACGCATAACGCATAACGCATAACGCATAACGCATAACGCATAACGCATAACGCATAACGCATAACGCATAACGCATAACGCATAACGCATAACGCATAACGCATAACGCATAACGCATAACGCATAACGCATAACGCATAACGCATAACGCATAACGCATAACGCATAACGCATAACGCATAACGCATAACGCATATCGCATAACGCATAACGCATAACGCATAACGCATAACGCATAACGCATAACGCATAACGCATAACGCATAACGCATAACGCATAACGCATAACGCATAACGCATAACGCATAACGCATAACGCATAACGCATAACGCATAACGCATAACGCATAACGCATAACGCATAACGCATAACGCATAACGCATAACGCATAACGCATAACGCATAACGCATAACGCATAACGCATAACGCATAACGCATAACGCATAACGCATAACGCATAACGCATAACGCATAACGCATAACGCATAACGCATAACGCATAACGCATAACGCATAACGCATAACGCATAACGCATATCGCATAACGCATAACGCATAACGCATAACGCATAACGCATAACGCATAACGCATAACGCATAACGCATAACGCATAACGCATAACGCATAACGCATAACGCATAACGCATAACGCATAACGCATAACGCATAACGCATAACGCATAACGCATAACGCATAACGCATAACGCATAACGCATAACGCATAACGCATAACGCATAACGCATAACGCATAACGCATAACGCATAACGCTTAACGCATAACGCATAACGCATAACGCGTAACGCATGACGCATAACGGATAACCCACAACGCATAACGCATAAAGCATAGTCCATAACGCATAACGCATGACACATTACTCATAACGCATTACGCATAACGCATAACGCATAATGCATAACGCATTACGCATAACGCATAACGCTCAATGAAAAAGTCATAACGCATAACGCATATCGCATAACCCGTAAAGCACAACGCATAACGCATAACGCATAACGCATAACGCATAACGCATAACGCATAACGCATAACGCATAACGCATAACGCATAACGCATAACGCATAACGCATAACGCATAACGCATAACGCATAACGCATAACGCATAACGCATAACGCATAACGCATAACGCATAACGCATAACGCATAACGCATAACGCATAACGCATAACGCATAACGCATAACGCATAACGCATATCGCATAACGCATAACGCATAACGCATAACGCATAACGCATAACGCATAACGCATAACGCATAACGCATAACGCATAACGCATAACGCATAACGCATAACGCATAACGCATAACGCATAACGCATAACGCATAACGCATAACGCATAACGCATAACGCATAACGCATAACGCATAACGCATAACGCATAACGCATAACGCATAACGCATAACGCATAACGCATAACGCATAACGCATAACGCATAATGCATAACGCATAACGCATAACGCATAACGCATAACGCATAACGCATAACGCATAACGCATAACGCATAACGCATAACGCATAACGCATAACGCATAACGCATAACGCATAACGCATAACGCATAACGCATAACGCATAACGCATAACGCATAACGCATAACGCATAACGCATAACGCATAACGCATAACGCATATCGCATAACGCATAACGCATAACGCATAACGCATAACGCATAACGCATAACGCATAACGCATAACGCATAACGCATAACGCATAACGCATAACGCATAACGCATAACGCATAACGCATAACGCATAACGCATAACGCATAACGCATAACGCATAACGCATAACGCATAACGCATAACGCATAACGCATAACGCATAACGCATAACGCATAACGCATAACGCATAACGCATAACGCATAACGCATAACGCATAACGCATAACGCATAACGCATAACGCATAACGCATAACGCATAACGCATAACGCATAACGAATAACGCATATCGCATAACGTATAACGCTTAACGCATAACGCATAACGCATAACGCGTAACGCATAACGGATAACGCATAACGGATAACGCATAACGCATAACGCATAACGCATAACGGATAACGCATGACGCATAACGGATAACCCACAACGCATAACGCATAAAGCATAGTCCATAACGCATAACGCATGACACATTACTCATAACGCATTACGCATAACGCATAACGCATAATGCATAACGCATTACGCATAACGCATAACGCTCAATGAAAAAGTCATAACGCATAACGCATATCGCATAACCCGTAAAGCACAACGCATAACACATAACGCATAACGCATAACGCATAACGCATAACGCATAACGCATAACGCATAACGCATAACGCATGACGCATAACGCATAACGCATAACGCATAACGCATAACGCATAACGCATAACGCATAACGCATAACGCATAACGCATAACGCATAACGCATAACGCATAACGCATAACGCATAACGCATAACGCATAACGCATAACGCATAACGCATAACGCATAACGCATAACGCATAACGCATAACGCATAACGCATAACGCATAACGCATAACGCATAACGCATAACGCATAACGCATAACGCATAACGCATAACGCATAACGCATAACGCATAACGCATAACGCATAACGCATAACGCATAACGCATAACGCATAACGCATAACGCATAACGAATAACGCATATCGCATAACGTATAACGCTTAACGCATAACGCATAACGCATAACGCATAACGAATAACGCATATCGCATAACGTATAACGCTTAACGCATAACGCATAACGCATAACGCGTAACGCATAACGGAAAACGCATAACGGATAACGCATAACGCATAACGCATAACGCATAACGCATAACGCATAACGCATAACGGATAACGCATGACGCATAACGGATAACCCACAACGCATAACGCATAAAGCATAACGAATAACGCATATCGCATAACGTATAACGCTTAACGCATAACGCATAACGCATAACGCATAACGCATAACGCATAACGCGTAACGCATAACGGATAACGCATAACGCATAACGCATAACGCATAACGCATAACGCATAACGCATAACGCATAACGCATAACGCATAACGCATAACGCATAACGCATAACGCATAACGCATAACGCATAACGCATAACGCATAACGCATAACGCATAACGCATAACGAATAACGCATATCGCATAACGTATAACGCTTAACGCATAACGCATAACGCATAACGCATAACGTATAACGCATATCGCATAACGTATAACGCTTAACGCATAACGCATAACGCATAACGCGTAACGCATAACGGAAAACGCATAACGGATAACGCATAACGCATAACGCATAACGCATAACGCATAACGCATAACGCATAACGGATAACGCATGACGCATAACGGATAACCCACAACGCATAACGCATAAAGCATAACGAATAACGCATATCGCATAACGTATAACGCTTAACGCATAACGCATAACGCATAACGCATAACGCATAACGCATAACGCGTAACGCATAACGGATAACGCGTAACGCATAACGCATAACGCATAACGCATAACGCATAACGCATAACGCATAACGCATAACGCATAACGCATAACGCATAACGAATAACGCATATCGCATAACGTATAACGCTTAACGCATAACGCATAACGCATAACGCATAACGAATAACGCATATCGCATAACGTATAACGCTTAACGCATAACGCATAACGCATAACGCGTAACGCATAACGGAAAACGCATAACGGATAACGCATAACGCATAACGCATAACGCATAACGCATAACGCATAACGCATAACGGATAACGCATGACGCATAACGGATAACCCACAACGCATAACGCATAAAGCATAACGAATAACGCATATCGCATAACGTATAACGCTTAACGCATAACGCATAACGCATAACGCATAACGCATAACGCATAACGCGTAACGCGTAACGCATAACGGATAACGCATAACGCATAACGCATAACGCATAACGCATAACGCATAACGCATAACGCATAACGCATAACGCATAACGCATAACGCATAACGCATAACGCATAACGCATAACGCATAACGCATAACGCATAACGCATAACGCATAACGCATAACGCATAACGCATAACGCATAACGCATAACGCATAACGCATAACGAATAACGCATATCGCATAACGTATAACGCTTAACGCATAACGCATAACGCATAACGCATAACGAATAACGCATATCGCATAACGTATAACGCTTAACGCATAACGCATAACGCATAACGCGTAACGCATAACGGAAAACGCATAACGGATAACGCATAACGCATAACGCATAACGCATAACGCATAACGGATAACGCATGACGCATAACGGATAACCCACAACGCATAACGCATAAAGCATAACGAATAACGCATATCGCATAACGTATAACGCTTAACGCATAACGCATAACGCATAACGCATAACGCATAACGCATAACGCATAACGCGTAACGCATAACGGATAACGCATAACGCATAACGCATAACGCATAACGCATAACGCATAACGCATAACGCATAACGCATAACGCATAACGCATAACGCATAACGCATAACGCATAACGCATAACGCATAACGCATAACGCATAACGCATAACGCATAACGCATAACGCATAACGCATAACGCATAACGAATAACGCATATCGCATAACGTATAACGCTTAACGCATAACGCATAACGCATAACGCATAACGAATAACGCATATCGCATAACGTATAACGCTTAACGCATAACGCATAACGCATAACGCGTAACGCATAACGGAAAACGCATAACGGATAACGCATAACGCATAACGCATAACGCATAACGCATAACGCATAACGCATAACGCATAACGCATAACGCATAACGCATAACGCATAACGCATAACGCATAACGCATAACGCATATCGCATAACGCATAACGTTCAATGAAAAAGTCATAACGCATAACGCATATCGCATAACCCGTAAAGCACAACGCATAACACATAACGCATAACGCATAACACATAACGCATAACGCATAACGCATAACGCATAACGCATAACGCATAACGCATAACACATAACGCATAACGCATAACACATAACGCATAACGCATATCGCATAACGTATAACGCTTAACGCATAACGCATAACGCATAACGCGTAACGCGTAACGCATAACGCATAACGCATAACGCATAACGCATAACGCATAACGCATAACGCATAACGCATAACGCATAACGCATAACGCATAACGCATAACGCATAACGCATAACGCATAACGCATAACGCATAACGCATAACGCATAACGCATAACGCATAACGCATAACGCATAACGCATAACGCATAACGCATAACGCATAACGCATAACGCATAACGCATAACGCATAACGCATAACGCATAACGCATAACGCATAACGCATAACGCATAACGCATAACGCATGACGCATGACGCATAACGCAGAACGCATAACGCATAACGCATGACGCATAACGCATAACGCATAACGCATAACGCATAACGCATAACGCATAACGCACAACGCATAACGCATAACGCATAACGCATAACGCATAACGCATAACGCATAACGCATAACGCATAACGCATAACGCATAACGCATAACGCATAACGCATAACGCATAACGCATAACGCATAACGCATAACGCATAACGCATAACGCATAACGCATAACGCATAACGCATAACGAATAACGCATATCGCATAACGTATAACGCTTAACGCATAACGCATAACGCATAACGCATAACGCATAACGCATGACGCATAACGCATAACGCATAACGCATAACGCATAACGCATAACGCATAACGCATAACGCATAACGCATAACGCATAACGCATAACGCATAACGCATAACGCATAACGCATAACGTTCAATGAAAAAGTCATAACGCAGAACGCATATCGCATAACCCGTAAAGCACAACGCATAACACATAACGCATAACGCATAACACATAACGCATAACGCATAACGCATAACGCATAACGCATAACGCATAACGCATAACGCATAACGCATAACACATAACGCATAACGCATATCGCATAGCGTATAACGCTTAACGCATAACGCATAACGCGTAACGCGTAACGCGTAACGCATAACGCATAACGCATAACGCATAACGCATAACGCATAACGCATAACGCATAACGCATAACGCATAACGCATAACGCATAACGCATAACGCATAACGCATAACGCATAACGCATAACGCATAACGCATAACGCATAACGCATAACGCATAACGCATAACGCATAACGCATAACGCATAACGCATAACGCATAACGCATAACGCATAACGCATAACGCATAACGCATAACGCATAACGCATAACGCATAACGCATAACGCATAACGCATAACGCATAACGCATAACGCATCACGCATAACGCATAACGCATAACGCATAACGCATAACGCATAACGCATAACGCATAACGCATAACGCATGACGCATAACGCAGAACGCATAACGCATAACGCATGACGCATAACGCATAACGCATAACGCATAACGCATAACGCATAACGCATAACGCATAACGCATAACGCATAACGCATAACGCATAACGCATAACGCATAACGCATAACGCATAACGCATAACGCATAACGCATAACGCATAACGCATAACGCATAACGCATAACGCATAACGAATAACGCATAACGCATAACGCATAACGCATAACGCATAACGCATAACGCATAACGCATAACGCATAACGCATAACGCATAACGCATAACGCATCACGCATAACGCATCACGCATAACGCATAACGCATAACGCATAACGCATAACGCATAACGCATAACGCATAACGCATAACGCATAACGCATAACGCATAACGCATAACGCATAACGCATAACGCATAACGCATAACGCATAACGCATAACGCATAACTCATAACGCATAACGCATAACGCATAACGCATAACGCATAACGCATAACGCATAACGCATAACGCATAACGCATAACGCATAACGCATAACGCATAACGCATAACGCATAACGCATAACGCATAACGCATAACGCATATCGCATAACGCATAACGTTCAATGAAAAAGTCATAACGCATAACGCATATCGCATAACGCATAACGTTCAATGAAAAAGTCATAACGCATAACGCATATCGCATAACCCGTAAAGCACAACGCATAACACATAACGCATAACGCATAACACATAACGCATAACGCATAACGCATAACGCATAACGCATAACGCATAACGCATAACGCATAACGCATAACGCATAACCCATAACGCATAACGCATATCGCATATCGCATAACGTATAACGTATAACGCTTAACGCATAACGCATAACGCATAACGCGTAACGCGTAACGCATAACGCATAACGCATAACGCATAACGCATAACGCATAACGCATAACGCATAACGCATAACGCATAACGCATAACGCATAACGCATAACGCATAACGCATAACGCATAACGCATAACGCATAACGCATAACGCATAACGCATAACGCATAACGCATAACGCATAACGCATAACGCATAACGCATAACGCATAACGCATAACGCATAACGCATAACGCATAACGCATAACGCATAACGCATAACGCATAACGCATAACGCATAACGCATAACGCATAACGCATAACGCATAACGCATAACGCATAACGCATAACGCATAACGCATAACGCATAACGCATAACGCATAACGCATAACGCATAACGCATAACGCATAACGCATAACGCATAACGCATAACGCATAACGCATAACGCATAACGCATAACGCATAACGCATAACGCATAACGCATAACGCATAACGCATAACGCATAACGCATAACGCATAACGCATAACGCATAACGCATAACGCATAACGCATAACGCATAACGCATAACGCATAACGCATAACGCATAACGCATAACGCATAACGCATAACGCATGACGCATAACGCAGAACGCATAACGCATAACGCATGACGCATAACGCATAACGCATAACGCATAACGCATAACGCATAACGCATAACGCATAACGCATAACGCATAACGCATAACGCATAACGCATAACGCATAACGCATAACGCATAACGCATAACGAATAACGCATATCGCATAACGTATAACGCTTAACGCATAACGCATAACGCATAACGCATAACGCATAACGCATAACGCATAACGCATAACGCATAACGTTCAATGAAAAAGTCATAACGCATAACGCATATCGCATAACCCGTAAAGCACAACGCATAAGACATAACGCATAACGCATAACACATAACGCATAACGCATAACGCATAACGCATAACGCATAACGCATAACGCATAACGCATAACGCATAACGCATAACGCATAACACATAACGCATAACGCATATCGCATAACGTATAACGCTTAACGCATAACGCATAACGCATAACGCATAACGCATAAAGCATAACGCATAACGCATAACGCATAACGCATAACGCATAACGCATAACGCATAACGCATAACGCATAACGCATAACGCATAACGCATAACGCATAACGCATAACGCATAACGCATAACGCATAACGCTTAACGCATAACGCATAACGCATAACGCATAACGCATAACGCATAACGCATAACGCATAACGAATAACGCATATCGCATAACGTATAACGCTTAACGCATAACGCATAACGCATAACGCATAACGCATAACGCATAACGCATAACGCATAACGCATAACGTTCAATGAAAAAGTCATAACGCATAACGCATATCGTATAACCCGTAAAGCACAACGCATAAGACATAACGCATAACGCATAACACATAACGCATAACGCATAACGCATAACGCATAACGCATAACGCATAACGCATAACGCATAACGCATAACACATAACGCATAACGCATATCGCATAACGTATAACGCTTAACGCATAACGCATAACGCATAACGCATAACGCATAACGCATAACGCATAACGCATAACGCATAACGCATAACGCATAACGCATAACGCATAACGCATAACGCATAACGCATAACGCATAACGCATAACGCATAACGCATAACGCATAACGCATAACGCATAACGCATAACGCATAACGCATAACGCATAACGCATAACGCATAACGCATAACGCATAACGCATAACGCATAACGCATAACGCATAACGCATAACGCATAACGCATAACGCATCACGCATAACGCATAACGCATAACGCATAACGCATAACGCATAACGCATAACGCATAACGCATAACGCATAACGCATAACGCATAACGCATAACGCATGACGCATAACGCAGAACGCATAACGCATAACGCATGACGCATAACGCATAACGCATAACGCATAACGCATAACGCATAACGCATAACGCATAACGCATAACGCATAACGCATAACGCATAACGCATAACGCATAACGCATAACGCATAACGCATAACGCATAACGCATAACGCATAACGCATAACGCATAACGCATAACGCATAACGCATAACGCATAACGCATAACGCATAACGCATAACGCATAACGCATAACGCATAACGCATAACGCATAACGCATAACGCATAACGCATAACGCATAACGCATAACGCATAACGCATAACGCATAACGCATAACGCATAACGCATAACGCATAACGCATAACGCATAACGCATAACGCATAACGCATAACGCATGACGCATAACGCAGAACGCATAACGCATAACGCATGACGCATAACGCATAACGCATAACGCATAACGCATAACGCATAACGCATAACGCATAACGCATAACGCATAACGCATAACGCATAACGCATAACGCATAACGCATAACGCATAACGCATAACGCATAACGCATAACGAATAACGCATATCGCATAACGTATAACGCTTAACGCATAACGCATAACGCATAACGCATAACGCATAACGCATAACGCATAACGCATAACGCATAACGTTCAATGAAAAAGTCATAACGCATAACGCATATCGCATAACCCGTAAAGCACAACGCATAAGACATAACGCATAACGCATAACACATAACGCATAACGCATAACGCATAACGCATAACGCATAACGCATAACGCATAACGCATAACGCATAACGCATAACACATAACGCATAACGCATATCGCATAACGTATAACGCTTAACGCATAACGCATAACGCATAACGCATAACGCATAACGCATAACGCATAACGCATAACGCATAACGCATAACGCATAACGCATAACGCATAACGCATAACGCATAACGCATAACGCATAACGCATAACGCATAACGCATAACGCATAACGCATAACGCATAACGCTTAACGCATAACGCATAACGCATAACGCATAACGCATAACGCATAACGCATAACGCATAACGCATAACGCATAACGAATAACGCATATCGCATAACGTATAACGCTTAACGCATAACGCATAACGCATAACGCATAACGCATAACGCATAACGCATAACGCATAACGCATAACGCATAACGTTCAATGAAAAAGTCATAACGCATAACGCATATCGTATAACCCGTAAAGCACAACGCATAAGACATAACGCATAACGCATAACACATAACGCATAACGCATAACGCATAACGCATAACGCATAACGCATAACGCATAACGCATAACGCATAACACATAACGCATAACGCATATCGCATAACGTATAACGCTTAACGCATAACGCATAACGCATAACGCATAACGCATAACGCATAACGCATAACGCATAACGCATAACGCATAACGCATAACGCATAACGCATAACGCATAACGCATAACGCATAACGCATAACGCATAACGCATAACGCATAACGCATAACGCATAACGCATAACGCATAACGCATTACGCATAACGCATAACGCATAACGCATAACGCATAACGCATAACGCATAACGCATAACGCATAACGCATCACGCATAACGCATAACGCATAACGCATAACGCATAACGCATAACGCATAACGCATAACGCATAACGCATAACGCATAACGCATAACGCATAACGCATAACGCATAACGCATAACGCATAACGCATAACGCATAACGCATAACGCATAACGCATAACGCATAACGCATAACGCATAACGCATAACGCATAACGCATAACGCATAACGCATAACGCATAACGCATAACGCATAACGCATAACGCATAACGCATAACGCATAACGCATAACGCATAACGCATAACGCATAACGCATAACGCATAACGCATAACGCATAACGCATAACGCATAACGCATAACGCATAACGCATAACGCATAACGCATAACGCATAACGCATAACGCATAACGCATAACGCATAACGCATAACGCATAACGCATAACGCATAACGCATAACGCATAACGCATAACGCATGACGCATAACGCAGAACGCATAACGCATAACGCATGACGCATAACGCATAACGCATAACGCATAACGCATAACGCATAACGCATACCGCATAACGCATAACGCATAACGCATAACGCATAACGCATAACGCATAACGCATAACGCATAACGCATAACGCATAACGCATAACGCATAACGCATAACGCATAACGCATAACGCATAACGCATAACGCATAACGCATAACGCATAACGCATAACGCATAACGCATAACGCATAACGCATAACGCATAACGTTCAATGAAAAAGTCATAACGCAGAACGCATATCGCATAACCCGTAAAGCACAACGCATAACACATAACGCATAACGCATAACACATAACGCATAACGCATAACGCATAACGCATAACGCATAACGCATAACGCATAACACATAACGCATAACGCATATCGCATAGCGTATAACGCTTAACGCATAACGCATAACGCGTAACGCGTAACGCGTAACGCATAACGCATAACGCATAACGCATAACGCATAACACATAACGCATAACGCATAACGCATAACGCATAACGCATAACGCATAACGCATAACGCATAACGCATAACGCATAACGCATAACGCATAACGCATAACGCATAACGCATAACGCATAACGCATAACGCATAACGCATAACGCATAACGCATAACGCATAACGCATAACGCATAACGCATAACGCATAACGCATAACGCATAACGCATAACGCATAACGCATAACGCATAACGCATAACGCATAACGCATAACGCATAACGCATAACGCATAACGCATAACGCATCACGCATAACGCATAACGCATAACGCATAACGCATAACGCATAACGCATAACGCATAACGCATAACGCATGACGCATAACGCAGAACGCATAACGCATAACGCATGACGCATAACGCATAACGCATAACGCATAACGCATAACGCATAACGCATAACGCATAACGCATAACGCATAACGCATAACGCATAACGCATAACGCATAACGCATAACGCATAACGCATAACGCATAACGCATAACGCATAACGCATAACGCATAACGCATAACGCATAACGCATAACGCATAACGCATAACGCATAACGCATAACGCATAACGCATAACGCATAACGCATAACGCATAACGCATAACGCATAACGCATAACGCATAACGCATAACGCATAACGCATAACGCATAACGCATAACGCATAACGCATAACGCATAACGCATAACGCATGACGCATAACGCAGAACGCATAACGCATAACGCATGACGCATAACGCATAACGCATAACGCATAACGCATAACGCATAACGCATAACGCATAACGCATAACGCATAACGCATAACGCATAACGCATAACGCATAACGCATAACGCATAACGCATAACGCATAACGCATAACGAATAACGCATATCGCATAACGTATAACGCTTAACGCATAACGCATAACGCATAACGCATAACGCATAACGCATAACGCATAACGCATAACGCATAACGTTCAATGAAAAAGTCATAACGCATAACGCATATCGCATAACCCGTAAAGCACAACGCATAAGACATAACGCATAACGCATAACACATAACGCATAACGCATAACGCATAACGCATAACGCATAACGCATAACGCATAACGCATAACGCATAACGCATAACACATAACGCATAACGCATATCGCATAACGTATAACGCTTAACGCATAACGCATAACGCATAACGCATAACGCATAACGCATAACGCATAACGCATAACGCATAACGCATAACGCATAACGCATAACGCATAACGCATAACGCATAACGCATAACGCATAACGCATAACGCATAACGCATAACGCATAACGCATAACGCTTAACGCATAACGCATAACGCATAACGCATAACGCATAACGCATAACGCATAACGCATAACGCATAACGCATAACGAATAACGCATATCGCATAACGTATAACGCTTAACGCATAACGCATAACGCATAACGCATAACGCATAACGCATAACGCATAACGCATAACGCATAACGCATAACGTTCAATGAAAAAGTCATAACGCATAACGCATATCGTATAACCCGTAAAGCACAACGCATAAGACATAACGCATAACGCATAACACATAACGCATAACGCATAACGCATAACGCATAACGCATAACGCATAACGCATAACGCATAACGCATAACACATAACGCATAACGCATATCGCATAACGTATAACGCTTAACGCATAACGCATAACGCATAACGCATAACGCATAACGCATAACGCATAACGCATAACGCATAACGCATAACGCATAACGCATAACGCATAACGCATAACGCATAACGCATAACGCATAACGCATAACGCATAACGCATAACGCATAACGCATAACGCATAACGCATAACGCATAACGCATTACGCATAACGCATAACGCATAACGCATAACGCATAACGCATAACGCATAACGCATAACGCATAACGCATCACGCATAACGCATAACGCATAACGCATAACGCATAACGCATAACGCATAACGCATAACGCATAACGCATAACGCATAACGCATAACGCATAACGCATAACGCATAACGCATAACGCATAACGCATAACGCATAACGCATAACGCATAACGCATAACGCATAACGCATAACGCATAACGCATAACGCATAACGCATAACGCATAACGCATAACGCATAACGCATAACGCATAACGCATAACGCATAACGCATAACGCATAACGCATAACGCATAACGCATAACGCATAACGCATAACGCATAACGCATAACGCATAACGCATAACGCATAACGCATAACGCATAACGCATAACGCATAACGCATAACGCATAACGCATAACGCATAACGCATAACGCATAACGCATAACGCATAACGCATAACGCATAACGCATAACGCATAACGCATAACGCATAACGCATGACGCATAACGCAGAACGCATAACGCATAACGCATGACGCATAACGCATAACGCATAACGCATAACGCATAACGCATAACGCATACCGCATAACGCATAACGCATAACGCATAACGCATAACGCATAACGCATAACGCATAACGCATAACGCATAACGCATAACGCATAACGCATAACGCATAACGCATAACGCATAACGCATAACGCATAACGCATAACGCATAACGCATAACGCATAACGCATAACGCATAACGCATAACGCATAACGCATAACGTTCAATGAAAAAGTCATAACGCAGAACGCATATCGCATAACCCGTAAAGCACAACGCATAACACATAACGCATAACGCATAACACATAACGCATAACGCATAACGCATAACGCATAACGCATAACGCATAACGCATAACACATAACGCATAACGCATATCGCATAGCGTATAACGCTTAACGCATAACGCATAACGCGTAACGCGTAACGCGTAACGCATAACGCATAACGCATAACGCATAACGCATAACACATAACGCATAACGCATAACGCATAACGCATAACGCATAACGCATAACGCATAACGCATAACGCATAACGCATAACGCATAACGCATAACGCATAACGCATAACGTATAACGCATAACGCATAACGCATAACGCATAACGCATAACGCATAACGCATAACGCATAACGCATAACGCATAACGCATAACGCATAACGCATAACGCATAACGCATAACGCATAACGCATAACGCATAACGCATAACGCATAACGCATAACGCATAACGCATAACGCATCACGCATAACGCATAACGCATAACGCATAACGCATAACGCATAACGCATAACGCATAACGCATAACGCATGACGCATAACGCAGAACGCATAACGCATAACGCATGACGCATAACGCATAACGCATAACGCATAACGCATAACGCATAACGCATAACGCATAACGCATAACGCATAACGCATAACGCATAACGCATAACGCATAACGCATAACGCATAACGCATAACGCATAACGCAAACGCATAACGCATAACGAATAACGCATAACGCATAACGCATAACGCATAACGCATAACGCATAACGCATAACGCATAACGCATAACGCATAACGCATAACGCATAACGCATAACGCATAACGCATCACGCATAACGCCTAACGCATAACGCATAACGCATAACGCATAACGCATAACGCATAACGCATAACGCATAACGCATAACGCATAACGCATGACGCATAACGCAGAACGCATAACGCATAACGCATGACGCATAACGCATAACGCATAACGCATAACGCATAACGCATAACGCATAACGCATAACGCATAACGCATAACGCATAACGCATAACGCATAACGCATAACGCATAACGCATAACGCATAACGCATAACGCATAACGCATAACGCATAACGCATAACGCATAACGCATAACGCATAACGCATAACGCATAACGCATAACGCATAACGCATAACGCATAACGCATAACGCATAACGCATAACGCATAACGCATAACGCATAACGCATAACGCATAACGCATAACGCATAACGCATAACGCATAACGCATAACGCATAACGCATAACGCATAACGCATAACGCATAACGCATAACGCATAACGCATAACGCATAACGCATAACGCATAACGCATAACGCATAACGCATAACGCATAACGCATATCGCATAACGCATAACGTTCAATGAAAAAGTCATAACGCATAACGCATATCGCATAACCCGTAAAGCACAACGCATAACACATAACGCATAACGCATAACACATAACGCATAACGCATAACGCATAACGCATAACGCATAACGCATAACGCATAACGCATAACGCATAACGCATAACCCATAACGCATAACGCATATCGCATATCGCATAACGTATAACGTATAACGCTTAACGCATAACGCATAACGCATAACGCGTAACGCGTAACGCATAACGCATAACGCATAACGCATAACGCATAACGCATAACGCATAACGCATAACGCATAACGCATAACGCATAACGCATAACGCATAACGCATAACGCATAACGCATAACGCATAACGCATAACGCATAACGCATAACGCATAACGCATAACGCATAACGCATAACGCATAACGCATAACGCATAACGCATAACGCATAACGCATAACGCATAACGCATAACGCATAACGCATAACGTTCAATGAAAAAGTCATAACGCAGAACGCATATCGCATAACCCGTAAAGCACAACGCATAACACATAACGCATAACGCATAACACATAACGCATAACGCATAACGCATAACGCATAACGCATAACGCATAACGCATAACGCATAACACATAACGCATAACGCATATCGCATAGCGTATAACGCTTAACGCATAACGCATAACGCGTAACGCGTAACGCGTAACGCTTAACGCATAACGCATAACGCATAACGCATAACGCATAACGCATAACGCATAACGCATAACGCATAACGCATAACGCATAACGCATAACGCATAACGCATAACGCATAACGCATAACGCATAACGCATAACGCATAACGCATAACGCATAACGCATAACGCATAACGCATAACGCATAACGCATAACGCATAACGCATAACGCATAACGCATAACGCATAACGCATAACGCATAACGCATAACGCATAACGCATAACGCATAACGCATAACGCATAACGCATAACGCATAACGCATAACGCATAACGCATAACGCATCACGCATAACGCATAACGCATAACGCATAACGCAAAACGCATAACGCATAACGCATAACGCATGACGCATAACGCAGAACGCATAACGCATAACGCATGACGCATAACGCATAACGCATAACGCATAACGCGTAACGCATAACGCATAACGCATAACGCATAACGCATAACGCATAACGCATAACGCATAACGCATAACGCATAACGCATAACGCATAACGCATAACGCATAACGCATAACGCATAACGCATAACGCATAACGCATAACGCATAACGAATAACGCATAACGCATAACGCATAACGCATAACGCATAACGCATAACGCATAACGCATAACGCATAACGCATAACGCATAACGCATAACGCATAACGCATAACGCATAACGCATAACGCAGAACGCATAACGCATAACGCATGACGCATAACGCATAACGCATAACGCATAACGCATAACGCATAACGCATAACGCATAACGCATAACGCATAACGCATAACGCATAACGCATAACGCATAACGCATAACGCATAACGCATAACGCATAACGCATAACGCATAACGCATAACGCATAACGCATAACGCATAACGCATAACGCATAACGCATAACGCATAACGCATAACGCATAACGCATAACGCATAACGCATAACGCATAACGCATAACGCATAACGCATAACGCATAACGCATAACGCATAACGCATAACGCATAACGCATAACGCATAACGCATAACGCATAACGCATAACGCATAACGCATAACGCATAACGCATAACGCATAACGCATAACGCATAACGCATAACGCATAACGCATAACGCATATCGCATAACGCATAACGTTCAATGAAAAAGTCATAACGCATAACGCATATCGCATAACCCGTAAAGCACAACGCATAACACATAACGCATAACGCATAACACATAACGCATAACGCATAACGCATAACGCATAACGCATAACGCATAACGCATAACGCATAACGCATAACCCATAACGCATAACGCATATCGCATATCGCATAACGTATAACGTATAACGCTTAACGCATAACGCATAACGCATAACGCGTAACGCGTAACGCATAACGCATAACGCATAACGCATAACGCATAACGCATAACGCATAACGCATAACGCATAACGCATAACGCATAACGCATAACGCATAACGCATAACGCATAACGCATAACGCATAACGCATAACGCATAACGCATAACGCATAACGCATAACGCATAACGCATAACGCATAACGCATAACGCATAACGCATAACGCATAACGCATAACGCATAACGCATAACGCATAACGCATAACGCATAACGCATAACGCATAACGCATAACGCATAACGCATAACGCATAACGCATAACGCATAACGCATAACGCATAACGCATAACGCATAACGTTCAATGAAAAAGTCATAACGCATAACGCATATCGCATAACCCGTAAAGCACAACGCATAAGACATAACGCATAACGCATAACACATAACGCATAACGCATAACGCATAACGCATAACGCATAACGCATAACGCATAACGCATAACGCATAACGCATAACACATAACGCATAACGCATATCGCATAACGTATAACGCTTAACGCATAACGCATAACGCATAACGCATAACGCATAACGCATAACGCATAACGCATAACGCATAACGCATAACGCATAACGCATAACGCATAACGCATAACGCATAACGCATAACGCATAACGCATAACGCATAACGCATAACGCATAACGCATAACGCTTAACGCATAACGCATAACGCATAACGCATAACGCATAACGCATAACGCATAACGCATAACGCATAACGCATAACGAATAACGCATATCGCATAACGTATAACGCTTAACGCATAACGCATAACGCATAACGCATAACGCATAACGCATAACGCATAACGCATAACGTTCAATGAAAAAGTCATAACGCATAACGCATATCGCATAACCCGTAAAGCACAACGCATAAGACATAACGCATAACGCATAACACATAACGCATAACGCATAACGCATAACGCATAACGCATAACGCATAACGCATAACGCATAACGCATAACGCATAACACATAACGCATAACGCATATCGCATAACGTATAACGCTTAACGCATAACGCATAACGCATAACGCATAACGCATAACGCATAACGCATAACGCATAACGCATAACGCATAACGCATAACGCAT
Source organism: Lasioglossum baleicum (assembly GCF_051020765.1). NCBI lineage: Eukaryota > Metazoa > Arthropoda > Insecta > Hymenoptera > Halictidae > Lasioglossum > Lasioglossum baleicum. The sequence goes on from NW_027469227.1 coordinate 186,286, forward strand.
AACGCATAACGCATAACGCATAACGCATAACGCATAACGCATAACGCATAACGCATAACGCATAACGCATAACGCATAACGCATAACGCATAACGCATAACGCATAACGCATAACGCATAACGCATAACGCATAACGCATAACGCATAACGCATAACGCATAACGCATAACGCATAACGCATAACGCATAACGCATAACGCATAACGCATAACGCATAACGCATAACGCATAACGCATAACGCATAACGCATAACGCATAACGCATAACGCATAACGCATAACGCATCACGCATAACGCATAACGCATAACGCATAACGCATAACGCATAACGCATAACGCATAACGCATAACGCATAACGCATAACGCATAACGCATGACGCATAACGCAGAACGCATAACGCATAACGCATGACGCATAACGCATAACGCATAACGCATAACGCATAACGCATAACGCATAACGCATAACGCATAACGCATAACGCATAACGCATAACGCATAACGCATAACGCATAACGCATAACGCATAACGCATAACGCATAACGCATTACGCATAACGCATAACGCATAACGCATAACGCATAACGCATAACGCATAACGCATAACGCATCACGCATAACGCATAACGCATAACGCATAACGCATAACGCATAACGCATAACGCATAACGCATAACGCATAACGCATAACGCATAACGCATAACGCATAACGCATAACGCATAACGCATAACGCATAACGCATAACGCATAACGCATAACGCATAACGCATAACGCATAACGCATAACGCATAACGCATAACGCATAACGCATAACGCATAACGCATAACGCATAACGCATAACGCATAACGCATAACGCATAACGCATAACGCATAACGCATAACGCATAACGCATAACGCATAACGCATAACGCATAACGCATAACGCATAACGCATAACGCATAACGCATAACGCATAACGCATAACGCATAACGCATAACGCATAACGCATAACGCATAACGCATAACGCATAACGCATAACGCATAACGCATGACGCATAACGCAGAACGCATAACGCATAACGCATGACGCATAACGCATAACGCATAACGCATAACGCATAACGCATAACGCATACCGCATAACGCATAACGCATAACGCATAACGCATAACGCATAACGCATAACGCATAACGCATAACGCATAACGCATAACGCATAACGCATAACGCATAACGCATAACGCATAACGAATAACGCATATCGCATAACGTATAACGCTTAACGCATAACGCATAACGCATAACGCATAACGCATAACGCATAACGCATAACGCATAACGCATAACGCATAACGTTCAATGAAAAAGTCATAACGCATAACGCATATCGCATAACCCGTAAAGCACAACGCATAAGACATAACGCATAACGCATAACACATAACGCATAACGCATAACGCATAACGCATAACGCATAACGCATAACACATAACGCATAACGCATAACGCATAACGCATAACGCATAACGCATAACGCATAACGCATAACGCATAACGCATAACGCATAACGCATATCGCATAACGCATAACGTTCAATGAAAAAGTCATAACGCATAACGCATATCGCATAACCCGTAAAGCACAACGCATAAGACATAACGCATAACGCATAACACATAACGCATAACGCATAACGCATAACGCATAACGCATAACGCATAACACATAACGCATAACGCATAACGCATAACGCATAACGCATAACGCATAACGCATAACGCATAACGCATAACGCATAACGCATAACGCATGACGCATAACGCAGAACGCATAACGCATAACGCATGACGCATAACGCATAACGCATAACGCATAACGCATAACGCATAACGCATAACGCATAACGCATAACGCATAACGCATAACGCATAACGCATAACGCATAACGCATAACGCATAACGCATAACGCATAACGCATTACGCATAACGCATAACGCATAACGCATAACGCATAACGCATAACGCATAACGCATAACGCATCACGCATAACGCATAACGCATAACGCATAACGCATAACGCATAACGCATAACGCATAACGCATAACGCATAACGCATAACGCATAACGCATAACGCATAACGCATAACGCATAACGCATAACGCATAACGCATAACGCATAACGCATAACGCATAACGCATAACGCATAACGCATAACGCATAACGCATAACGCATAACGCATAACGCATAACGCATAACGCATAACGCATAACGCATAACGCATAACGCATAACGCATAACGCATAACGCATAACGCATAACGCATAACGCATAACGCATAACGCATAACGCATAACGCATAACGCATAACGCATAACGCATAACGCATAACGCATAACGCATAACGCATAACGCATAACGCATAACGCATAACGCATAACGCATAACGCATGACGCATAACGCAGAACGCATAACGCATAACGCATGACGCATAACGCATAACGCATAACGCATAACGCATAACGCATAACGCATACCGCATAACGCATAACGCATAACGCATAACGCATAACGCATAACGCATAACGCATAACGCATAACGCATAACGCATAACGCATAACGCATAACGCATAACGCATAACGCATAACGAATAACGCATATCGCATAACGTATAACGCTTAACGCATAACGCATAACGCATAACGCATAACGCATAACGCATAACGCATAACGCATAACGCATAACGTTCAATGAAAAAGTCATAACGCATAACGCATATCGCATAACCCGTAAAGCACAACGCATAAGACATAACGCATAACGCATAACACATAACGCATAACGCATAACGCATAACGCATAACGCATAACGCATAACACATAACGCATAACGCATAACGCATAACGCATAACGCATAACGCATAACGCATAACGCATAACGCATAACGCATAACGCATATCGCATAACGCATAACGTTCAATGAAAAAGTCATAACGCATAACGCATATCGCATAACCCGTAAAGCACAACGCATAACACATAACGCATAACGCATAACACATAACGCATAACGCATAACGCATAACGCATAACGCATAACGCATAACGCATAACGCATAACCCATAACGCATAACGCATATCGCATAACGTATAACGTATAACGCTTAACGCATAACGCATAACGCATAACGCGTAACGCGTAACGCATAACGCATAACGCATAACGCATAACGCATAACGCATAACGCATAACGCATAACGCATAACGCATAACGCATAACGCATAACGCATAACGCATAACGCATAACGCATAACGCATAACGCATAACGCATAACGCATAACGCATAACGCATAACGCATAACGCATAACGCATAACGCATAACGCATAACGCATAACGCATAACGCATAACGCATAACGCATAACGCATAACGCATAACGCATAACGCATAACGCATAACGCATAACGCATAACGCATAACGCATAACGCATAACGCATAACGCATAACGCATAACGCATAACGCATAACGCATAACGCATAACGCATAACGCATAACGCATAACGCATAACGCATAACGCATAACGCATAACGCATAACGCATAACGCATAACGCATAACGCATAACGCATAACGCATAACGCATAACGCATAACGCATAACGCATAACGCATAACGCATAACGCATAACGCATAACGCATAACGCATAACGCATGACGCATAACGCATAACGCATAACGCATAACGCATATCGCATAACGCATAACGTTCAATGAAAAAGTCATAACGCATAACGCATATCGCATAACCCGTAAAGCACAACGCATAACACATAACGCATAACGCATAACACATAACGCATAACGCATAACGCATAACGCATAACGCATAACGCATAACGCATAACGCATAACGCATAACGCATAACGCATAACGCATAACGCATGACGCATAACGCATAACGCATAACGCATGACGCATAACGCATAACGCATAACGCATAACGCATAACGCATAACGCATAACGCATAACGCATAACGCATAACGCATAACGCATAACGCATAACGCATAACGCATAACGCATAACGCATAACGCATAACGCATAACGCATAACGCATAACGCATAACGCATAACGCATAACGCATAACGCATAACGCATAACGCATAACGCATAACGCATAACGCATAACGCATAACGCATAACGCATAACGCATAACGCATTACGCATAACGCATAACGCATAACGCATAACGCATAACGCATAACGCATAACGCATAACGCATATCGCATAACGCATAACGTTCAATGAAAAAGTCATAACGCATAACGCATATCGCATAACCCGTAAAGCACAACGCATAACACATAACGCATAACGCATAACACATAACGCATAACGCATAACGCATAACGCGTAACGCATAACGCATAACGCATAACGCGTAACGCGTAACGCATAACGCATAACGCATAACGCATAACGCATAACGCATAACGCATAACGCATAACGCATAACGCATAACGCGTAACGCATAACGCGTAACGCATAACGCATAACGCATAACGCATAACGCATAACGCATAACGCATAACGCATAACGCATAACGCATAACGCATAACGCATAACGCATAACGCATAACGCATGACGCATAACGCATAACGCATAACGCATAACGCATAACGCATAACGCATAACGCATGACGCATAACGCATAACGCATAACGCATAACGCATGACGCATAACGCATAACGCATAACGCATAACGCATAACGCATAACGCATAACGCATAACGCATAACGCATAACGCATAACGCATAACGCATAACGCATAACGCATAACGCATAACGCATAACGCATAACGCATAACGCATAACGCATAACGCATAACGCATAACGCAAAACGCATAACGCATAACGCATAACGCATAACGCATAACGCATAACGCATAACGCATAACGCATAACGCATAACGCATAACGCATAACGCATAACGCATAACGCATAACGCATAACGCATATCGCATAACGCATAACGTTCAATGAAAAAGTCATAACGCATAACGCATATCGCATAACCCGTAAAGCACAACGCATAACACATAACGCATAACGCATAACACATAACGCATAACGCATAACGCATAACGCATAACGCGTAACGCATAACGCATAACGCATAACGCATAACGCATAACGCATAACGCATAACGCATAACGCATAACGAATAACGCATAACGCATAACGCATAACGCATAACGCATAACGCATAACGCATAACGCATAACGCATAACGCATAACGCATAACGCATAACGCATAACGCATAACGCATAACGCATAACGCATAACGCATAACGCATAACGCATAACGCATAACGCATAACGCATAACGCATAACGCATAACGCATAACGCATAACGCATAACGCATAACGCATAACGCATAACGCATAACGCATAACGCATAACGCATAACGCATAACGCATAACGCATAACGCATAACGCATAACGCATGACGCATAACGCAGAACGCATAACGCATAACGCATGACGCATAACGCATAACGCATAACGCATAACGCATAACGCATAACGCATAACGCATGACGCATAACGCATAACGCATAACGCATAACGCATGACGCATAACGCATAACGCATAACGCATAACGCATAACGCATAACGCATAACGCATAACGCATAACGCATAACGCATAACGCATAACGCATAACGCATAACGCATGACGCATAACGCATAACGCATAACGCATGACGCATAACGCATAACGCATAACGCATAACGCATAACGCATTACGAATAACGCATAACGCATAACGCATAACGCATAACGCATAACGCATAACGCATAACGCATAACGCATAACGCATAACGCATAACGCATAACGCATAACGCATAACGCATAACGCATAACGCATAACGCATAACGCATAACGCATAACGCATAACGCATAACGCATAACGCATAACGCATAACGCATAACGCATAACGCATAACGCATAACGCATAACGCATAACGCATAACGCATAACGCATAACGCATAACGCATAACGCATAACGCATAACGCATAACGCATAACGCATAACGCATAACGCATAACGCATAACGCATAACGCATAACGCATAACGCATAACGCATAACGCATGACGCATAACGCATAACGCATAACGCATAACGCATGACGCATAACGCATAACGCATAACGCATAACGCATAACGCATAACGCATAACGTTCAATGAAAAAGTCATAACGCAGAACGCATATCGCATAACCCGTAAAGCACAACGCATAACACATAACGCATAACGCATAACACATAACGCATAACGCATAACGCATAACGCATAACGCATAACGCATAACGCATAACGCATAACGCATAACGCATAACGCATAACGCATAACGCATAACACATAACGCATAACGCATATCGCATAGCGTATAACGCTTAACGCATAACGCATAACGCATAACGCGTAACGCGTAACGCATAACGCATAACGCATAACGCATAACGCATAACGCATAACGCATAACGCATAACGCATAACGCATAACGCGTAACGCATAACGCGTAACGCATAACGCATAACGCCTAACGCATAACGCATAACGCATAACGCATAACGCATAACGCATAACGCATAACGCATAACGCATAACGCATAACGCATAACGCATGACGCATAACGCATAACGCATAACGCATAACGCATAACGCATAACGCATAACGCATGACGCATAACGCATAACGCATAACGCATAACGCATGACGCATAACGCATAACGCATAACGCATAACGCATAACGCATAACGCATAACGCATAACGCATAACGCATAACGCATAACGCATAACGCATAACGCATAACGCATAACGCATAACGCATAACGCATAACGCATAACGCATAACGCATAACGCATAACGCATAACGCATAACGCATAACGCATAACGCATAACGCATAACGCATAACGCATAACGCATAACGCATAACGCATAACGCATAACGCATAACGCATAACGCATAACGCATAACGCATAACGCATAACGCATAACGCATAACGAATAACGCATATCGCATAACGTATAACGCTTAACGCATAACGCATAACGCATAACGCATAACGCATAACGCATAACGCATAACGCATAACGTTCAATGAAAAAGTCATAACGCATAACGCATATCGCATAACCCGTAAAGCACAACGCATAAGACATAACGCATAACGCATAACACATAACGCATAACGCATAACGCATAACGCATAACGCATAACGCATAACACATAACGCATAACGCATAACGCATAACGCATAACGCATAACGCATAACGCATAACGCATAACGCATAACGCATAACGCATATCGCATAACGCATAACGTTCAATGAAAAAGTCATAACGCATAACGCATATCGCATAACCCGTAAAGCACAACGCATAACACATAACGCATAACGCATAACACATAACGCATAACGCATAACGCATAACGCATAACGCATAACGCATAACGCATAACGCATAACCCATAACGCATAACGCATATCGCATAACGTATAACGTATAACGCTTAACGCATAACGCATAACGCATAACGCGTAACGCGTAACGCATAACGCATAACGCATAACGCATAACACATAACGCATAACGCATAACGCATAACGCATAACGCATAACGCATAACGCATAACGCATAACGCATAACGCATAACGCATAACGCATAACGCATAACGCATAACGCATAACGCATAACGCATAACGCATAACGCATAACGCATAACGCATAACGCATAACGCATAACGCATAACGCATAACGCATGACGCATAACACAGAACGCATAACGCATAACGCATGACGCATAACGCATAACGCATAACGCATAACGCATAACGCATAACGCATAACGCATGACGCATAACGCATAACGCATAACGCATAACGCATGACGCATAACGCATAACGCATAACGCATAACGCATAACGCATAACGCATAACGCATAACGCATAACGCATAACGCATAACGCATAACGCATAACGCATAACGCATAACGCATGACGCATAACGCATAACGCATAACGCATGACGCATAACGCATAACGCATAACGCATAACGCATAACGCATAACGCATTACGCATAACGCATAACGCATAACGCATAACGCATAACGCATAACGCATAACGCATAACGCATAACGCATAACGCATAACGCATAACGCATAACGCATAACGCATAACGAATAACGCATATCGCATAACGTATAACGCTTAACGCATAACGCACAACGCATAACGCATAACGCATAACGCATAACGCATAACGCATAACGCATAACGCATAACGCATAACGCATAACGCATAACGCATAACGTTCAATGAAAAAGTCATAACGCAGAACGCATATCGCATAACCCGTAAAGCACAACGCATAACACATAACGCATAACGCATAACACATAACGCATAACGCATAACGCATAACGCATAACGCATAACGCATAACGCATAACGCATAACGCATAACGCATAACGCATAACGCATAACGCATAACGCATAACGCATAACGCATAACGCATAACGCATTACGCATAACGCATAACGCATAACGCATAACGCATAACGCATAACGCATAACGCATAACGCATAACGCATAACGCATAACGCATAACGCATAACGCATAACGCATAACGCATAACGCATAACGCATAACGCATAACGCATAACGCATAACGCATAACGCATAACGCATAACGCATAACGCATAACGCATAACGCATAACGCATAACGCATAACGCATAACGAATAACGCATAACGCATAACGCATAACGCATAACGCATAACGCATAACGCATAAGGCATAACGCATAACGCATAACGCATAACGCATAACGCATAACGCATAACGCATAACGCATAACGCATAACGCATAACGCATAACGCATAACGCATAACGCATAACGCATAACGCATAACGCATAACGCATAACGCATAACGCATAACGCATAACGCATAACGCATAACGCATAACGCATGACGCATAACGCAGAACGCATAACGCATAACGCATGACGCATAACGCATAACGCATAACGCATAACGCATAACGCATAACGCATAACGCATGACGCATAACGCATAACGCATAACGCATAACGCATGACGCATAACGCATAACGCATAACGCATAACGCATAACGCATAACGCATAACGCATAACGCATAACGCATAACGCATAACGCATAACGCATAACGCATAACGCATAACGCATAACGCATGACGCATAACGCATAACGCATAACGCATGACGCATAACGCATAACGCATAACGCATAACGCATAACGCATTACGCATAACGCATAACGCATAACGCATAACGCATAACGCATAACGCATAACGCATAACGCATAACGCATAACGCATAACGCATAACGCATAACGCATAACGCATAACGCATAACGCATAACGCATAACGCATAACGCATAACGCATAACGCATAACGCATAACGCATAACGCATAACGCATAACGCATAACGCATAACGCATAACGCATAACGCATAACGCATAACGCATAAAGCATTACGCATAACGCATAACGCATAACGCATAACGCATAACGCATAACGCATAACGCATAACGCATGACGCATAACGCAGAACGCATAACGCATAACGCATGACGCATAACGCATAACGCATAACGCATAACGCATAACGCATAACGCATAACGCATAACGCATAACGCATAACGCATAACGCATAACGCATAACGCATAACGCATAACGCATAAGGCATAACGCATAACGTTCAATGAAAAAGTCATAACGCAGAACGCATATCGCATAACCCGTAAAGCACAACGCATAACACATAACGCATAACGCATAACACATAACGCATAACGCATAACGCATAACGCATAACGCATAACGCATAACGCATAACGCATAACGCATAACGCATAACGCATAACGCATAACGCATAACACATAACGCATAACGCATATCGCATAGCGTATAACGCTTAACGCATAACGCATAACGCATAACGCATAACGCATAACGCATAACGCATAACGCATAACACATAACGCATAACGCATATCGCATAGCGTATAACGCTTAACGCATAACGCATAACGCATAACGCGTAACGCGTAACGCATAACGCATAACGCATAACGCATAACGCATAACGCATAACGCATAACGCATAACGCATAACGCATAACGCATAACGCGTAACGCATAACGCGTAACGCATAACGCATAACGCATAACGCATAACGCATAACGCATAACGCATAACGCATAACGCATAACGCATAACGCATAACGCATAACGCATAACGCATAACGCATGACGCATAACGCATAACGCATAACGCATAACGCATAACGCATAACGCATAACGCATGACGCATAACGCATAACGCATAACGCATAACGCATGACGCATAACGCATAACGCATAACGCATAACGCATAACGCATAACGCATAACGCATAACGCATAACGCATAACGCATAACGCATAACGCATAACGCATAACGCATAACGCATAACGCATAACGCATAACGCATAACGCATAACGCATAACGCATAACGCATAACGCATAACGCATAACGCATAACGCATAACGCATAACGCATAACGCATAACGCATTACGCATAACGCATAACGCATAACGCATAACGCATAACGCATAACGCATAACGCATATCGCATAACGCATAACGTTCAATGAAAAAGTCATAACGCATAACGCATATCGCATAACCCGTAAAGCACAACGCATAACACATAACGCATAACGCATAACACATAACGCATAACGCATAACGCATAACGCATAACGCGTAACGCATAACGCATAACGCATAACGCGTAACGCGTAACGCATAACGCATAACGCATAACGCATAACGCATAACGCATAACGCATAACGCATAACGCATAACGCATAACGCGTAACGCATAACGCGTAACGCATAACGCATAACGCATAACGCATAACGCATAACGCATAACGCATAACGCATAACGCATAACGCATAACGCATAACGCATAACGCATAACGCATGACGCATAACGCATAACGCATAACGCATAACGCATAACGCATAACGCATAACGCATGACGCATAACGCATAACGCATAACGCATAACGCATGACGCATAACGCATAACGCATAACGCATAACGCATAACGCATAACGCATAACGCATAACGCATAACGCATAACGCATAACGCATAACGCATAACGCATAACGCATAACGCATAACGCATAACGCATAACGCATAACGCATAACGCATAACGCATAACGCATAACGCATAACGCATAACGCATAACGCATAACGCATAACGCATAACGCATAACGCATAACGCATAACGCATAACGCATAACGCATAACGCATAACGCATAACGCATTACGCATAACGCATAACGCATAACGCATAACGCATAACGCATAACGCATAACGCATAACGCATAACGCATAACGCATAACGCATATCGCATAACGCATAACGTTCAATGAAAAAGTCATAACGCATAACGCATATCGCATAACCCGTAAAGCACAACGCATAACGCATAACGCATAACGCATAACGCATAACGCGTAACGCATAACGCATAACGCATAACGCATAACGCATAACGCATAACGCATAACGCATAACGCATAACGCATAACGCATAACGAATAACGCATAACGCATAACGCATAACGCATAACGCATAACGCATAACGCATAACGCATAACGCATAACGCATAACGCATAACGCATAACGCATAACGCATAACGCATAACGCATAACGCATAACGCATAACGCATAACGCATAACGCATAACGCATAACGCATAACGCATAACGCATAACGCATAACGCATAACGCATAACGCATAACGCATAACGCATAACGCATAACGCATGACGCATAACGCAGAACGCATAACGCATAACGCATGACGCATGACGCATAACGCATAACGCATAACGCATAACGCATAACGCATTACGCATAACGCATAACGCATAACGCATAACGCATAACGCATATCGCATAACGCATAACGTTCAATGAAAAAGTCATAACGCATAACGCATATCGCATAACCCGTAAAGCACAACGCATAACACATAACGCATAACGCATAACACATAACGCATAACGCATAACGCATAACGCATAACGCATAACGCATAACGCATAACGCATAACACATAACGCATAACGCATATCGCATAACGTATAACGCTTAACGCATAACGCGTAACGCATAACGCGTAACGCGTAACGCATAACGCATAACGCATAACGCATAACGCATAACGCATAACGCATAACGCATAACGCATAACGCATAACGCATAACGCATAACGCATAACGCATAACGCATAACGCATAACGCATAACGCATAACGCATAACGCATAACGCATAACGCATAACGCATAACGCATAACGCATAACGCATAACGCATAACGCATAACGCATAACGCATAACGCATAACGCATAACGCATAACGCATAACGCATTACGCATAACGCATAACGCATAACGCATAACGCATAACGCATAACGCATAACGCATAACGCATAACGCATATCGCATAACGCATAACGTTCAATGAAAAAGTCATAACGCATAACGCATATCGCATAACCCGTAAAGCACAACGCATAACACATAACGCATAACGCATAACACATAACGCATAACGCATAACGCATAACGCATAACGCATAACGCATAACGCATAACGCATAACGCATAACACATAACGCATAACGCATATCGCATAACGTATAACGCTTAACGCATAACGCATAACGCATAACGCGTAACGCGTAACGCATAACGCATAACGCATAACGCATAACGCATAACGCATAACGCATAACGCATAACGCATAACGCATAACGCATAACGCATAACGCATAACGCATAACGCATAACGCATAACGCATAACGCATAACGCATAACGCATAACGCATAACGCATAACGCATAACGCATAACGCATAACGCATAACGCATAACGCATAACGCATAACGCATAACGCATAACGCATAACGCATAACGCATAACGCATAACGCATAACGCATAACGCATAACGCATAACGCATAACGCATAACGCATAACGCATAACGCATAACGCATAACGCATAACGCATAACGCATAACGCATAACGCATAACGCATAACGCATAACGCATAACGCATAACGCATAACGCATAACGCATAACGCATAACGCATAACGCATAACGCATAACGCATAACGCATAACGCACAACGCATAACGCATAACGCATAACGCATAACGCATAACGCATAACGCATAACGCATAACGCATAACGCATAACGCATAACGCATAACGCATAACGCATAACGCATAACGCATAACGCATAACGCATAACGCATAACGCATAACGCATAACGCATAACGCATAACGCATAACGCATGACGCATAACGCAGAACGCATAACGCATAACGCATGACGCATAACGCATAACGCATAACGCATAACGCATAACGCATAACGCATAACGCATAACGCATAACGCATAACGCATAACGCATAACGCATAACGCATAACGCATAACGCATAACGCATAACGCATAACGCATAACGCATAACGCATAACGCATAACGAATAACGCATATCGCATAACGTATAACGCTTAACGCATAACGCACAACGCATAACGCATAACGCATAACGCATAACGCATAACGCATAACGCATAACGCATAACGCATAACGCATAACGCATAACGCATAACGCATAACGCATAACGCATAACGCATAACGCATAACGCATAACGTTCAATGAAAAAGTCATAACGCAGAACGCATATCGCATAACCCGTAAAGCACAACGCATAACACATAACGCATAACGCATAACACATAACGCATAACGCATAACGCATAACGCATAACGCATAACGCATAACGCATAACGCATAACGCATAACGCATAACGCATAACGCATAACGCATAACACATAACGCATAACGCATATCGCATAGCGTATAACGCTTAACGCATAACGCATAACGCATAACGCGTAACGCGTAACGCATAACGCATAACGCATAACGCATAACGCATAACGCATAACGCATAACGCATAACGCATAACGCATAACGCGTAACGCATAACGCGTAACGCATAACGCATAACGCATAACGCATAACGCATAACGCATAACGCATAACGCATAACGCATAACGCATAACGCATAACGCATAACGCATAACGCATAACGCATAACGCATAACGCATAACGCATAACGCATAACGCATAACGCATAACGCATAACGCATAACGCATTACGCATAACGCATAACGCATAACGCATAACGCATAACGCATAACGCATAACGCATAACGCATATCGCATAACGCATAACGTTCAATGAAAAAGTCATAACGCATAACGCATATCGCATAACCCGTAAAGCACAACGCATAACACATAACGCATAACGCATAACACATAACGCATAACGCATAACGCATAACGCATAACGCATAACGCATAACGCATAACGCATAACACATAACGCATAACGCATATCGCATAACGTATAACGCTTAACGCATAACGCATAACGCATAACGCGTAACGCGTAACGCATAACGCATAACGCATAACGCATAACGCATAACGCATAACGCATAACGCATAACGCATAACGCATAACGCATAACGCATAACGCATAACGCATAACGCATAACGCATAACGCATAACGCATAACGCATAACGCATAACGCATAACGCATAACGCATAACGCATAACGCATAACGCATAACGCATAACGCATAACGCATAACGCATAACGCATAACGCATAACGCATAACGCATAACGCATAACGCATAACGCATAACGCATAACGCATAACGCATAACGCATAACGCATAACGCATAACGCATAACGCATAACGCATAACGCATAACGCATAACGCATAACGCATAACGCATAACGCATAACGCATAACGCATAACGCATAACGCATAACGCATAACGCATAACGCATGACGCATAACGCAGAACGCATAACGCATAACGCATGACGCATAACGCATAACGCATAACGCATAACGCATAACGCATAACGCATAACGCATAACGCATAACGCATAACGCATAACGCATAACGCATAACGCATAACGCATAACGCATAACGCATAACGCATAACGCATAACGCATAACGCATAACGCATAACGCATAACGCATAACGAATAACGCATATCGCATAACGTATAACGCTTAACGCATAACGCACAACGCATAACGCATAACGCATAACGCATAACGCATAACGCATAACGCATAACGCATAACGCATAACGCATAACGCATAACGCATAACGCATAACGCATAACGCATAACGCATAACGTTCAATGAAAAAGTCATAACGCAGAACGCATATCGCATAACCCGTAAAGCACAACGCATAACACATAACGCATAACGCATAACACATAACGCATAACGCATAACGCATAACGCATAACGCATAACGCATAACGCATAACGCATAACGCATAACGCATAACGCATAACGCATAACGCATAACGCATAACGCATAACGCATAACACATAACGCATAACGCATATCGCATAGCGTATAACGCTTAACGCATAACGCATAACGCATAACGCGTAACGCGTAACGCATAACGCATAACGCATAACGCATAACGCATAACGCATAACGCATAACGCATAACGCATAACGCATAACGCATAACGCGTAACGCATAACGCGTAACGCATAACGCATAACGCATAACGCATAACGCATAACGCATAACGCATAACGCATAACGCATAACGCATAACGCATAACGCATAACGCATAACGCATAACGCATAACGCATAACGCATAACGCATAACGCATAACGCATAACGCATAACGCATAACGCATAACGCATAACGCATAACGCATAACGCATAACGCATAACGCGTAACGCGTAACGCGTAACGCGTAACGCATAACGCATAACGCATAACGCATAACGCATAACGCATAACGCATAACGCATAACGCATAACGCATAACGCATAACGCGTAACGCATAACGCGTAACGCATAACGCATAACGCATAACGCATAACGCATAACGCATAACGCATAACGCATAACGCATAACGCATAACGCATAACGCATAACGCATAACGCATAACGCATAACGCATAACGCATAACGCATAACGCATAACGCATAACGCATAACGCATAACGCATAACGCATAACGCATAACGCATAACGCATAACGCATAACGCATAACGCATAACGCATAACGCATAACGCATAACGCATAACGCATAACGCATAACGCATAACGCATAACGCATAACGCATAACGCATAACGCATAACGCATAACGCATAACGCATAACGCATAACGCATAACGCATAACGCATAACGCATAACGCATAACGCATAACGCATAACGCATAACGCATAACGCATAACGCATAACGCATAACGCATAACGCATAACGCATAACGCATAACGCATAACGCATAACGCATGACGCATAACGCATAACGCATAACGCATAACGCATAACGAATAACGCATAACGCATAACGCATAACGCATAACGCATAACGCATCACGCATAACGCATAACGCATAACGCATCACGCATAACGCATAACGCATAACGCATAACGCATAACGCATAACGCATAACGCATAACGCATAACGCATAACGCATGACGCATAACGCAGAACGCATAACGCATAACGCATAACGCATAACGCATAACGCATAACGCATTACGCATAACGCATAACGCATAACGCATAACGCATAACGCATAACGCATAACGCATAACGCATAACGCATATCGCATAACGCATAACGTTCAATGAAAAAGTCATAACGCATAACGCATATCGCATAACCCGTAAAGCACAACGCATAACACATAACGCATAACGCATAACACATAACGCATAACGCATAACGCATAACGCATAACGCATAACGCATAACGCATAACGCATAACGCATAACGCATAACGCATAACGCATAACACATAACGCATAACGCATATCGCATAACGTATAACGCTTAACGCATAACGCATAACGCATAACGCGTAACGCGTAACGCATAACGCATAACGCATAACGCATAACGCATAACGCATAACGCATAACGCATAACGCATAACGCATAACGCATAACGCATAACGCATAACGCATAACGCATAACGCATAACGCATAACGCATAACGCATAACGCATAACGCATAACGCATAACGCATAACGCATAACGCATAACGCATAACGCATAACGCATAACGCATAACGCATAACGCATAACGCATAACGCATAACGCATAACGCATAACGCATAACGCATAACGCATAACGCATAACGCATAACGCATAACGCATAACGCATAACGCATAACGCATAACGCATAACGCATAACGCATAACGCATAACGCATAACGCATAACGCATAACGCATAACGCATAACGCATAACGCATAACGCATAACGCATAACGCATAACGCATAACGCATAACGCATAACGCATAACGCATAACGCATAACGCATAACGCATAACGCATAACGCATAACGCATAACGCATAACGCATAACGCATAACGCATAACGCATAACGCATAACGCATAACGCATAACGCATAACGCATAACGCATAACGCATAACGCATAACGCATGACGCATAACGCAGAACGCATAACGCATGACGCATGACGCATAACGCATAACGCATAACGCATAACGCATAACGCATAACGCATAACGCATAACGCATAACGCATAACGCATAACGCATAACGCATAACGCATAACGCATAACGCATAACGCATAACGCATAACGAATAACGCATATCGCATAACGTATAACGCTTAACGCATAACGCACAACGCATAACGCATAACGCATAACGCATAACGCATAACGCATAACGCATAACGCATAACGCATAACGCATAACGCATAACGCATAACGCATAACGTTCAATGAAAAAGTCATAACGCAGAACGCATATCGCATAACCCGTAAAGCACAACGCATAACACATAACGCATAACGCATAACACATAACGCATAACGCATAACGCATAACGCATAACGCATAACGCATAACGCATAACGCATAACACATAACGCATAACGCATATCGCATAGCGTATAACGCTTAACGCATAACGCATAACGCATAACGCGTAACGCGTAACGCTTAACGCATAACGCATAACGCATAACGCATAACGCATAACGCATAACGCATAACGCATAACGCATAACGCATAACGCATAACGCGTAACGCGTAACGCGTAACGCATAACGCATAACGCATAACGCATAACGCATAACGCATAACGCATAACGCATAACGCATAACGCATAACGCATAACGCATAACGCATAACGCATAACGCATAACGCATAACGCATAACGCATAACGCATAACGCATAACGCATAACGCATAACGCATAACGCATAACGCATAACGCATAACGCATAACGCATAACGCATAACGCATAACGCATAACGCATAACGCATAACGCATAACGCATAACGCATAACGCATAACGCATAACGCATAACGCATAACGCATAACGCATAACGCATAACGCATAACGCATAACGCATAACGCATAACGCATAACGCATAACGCATAACGCATAACGCATAACGCATAACGCATAACGCATAACGCATAACGCATAACGCATCACGCATAACGCATAACGCATAACGCATATCGCATAACGCATAACGTTCAATGAAAAAGTCATAACGCATAACGCATATCGCATAACCCGTAAAGCACAACGCATAACACATAACGCATAACGCATAACACATAACGCATAACGCATAACGCATAACGCATAACGCATAACGCATAACGCATAACGCATAACGCATAACGCATAACGCATAACACATAACGCATAACGCATATCGCATAACGTATAACGCTTAACGCATAACGCATAACGCATAACGCGTAACGCGTAACGCATAACGCATAACGCATAACGCATAACGCATAACGCATAACGCATAACGCATAACGCATAACGCATAACGCATAACGCATAACGCATAACGCATAACGCATAACGCATAACGCATAACGCATAACGCATAACGCATAACGCATAACGCATAACGCATAACGCATAACGCATAACGCATAACGCATAACGCATAACGCATAACGCATAACGCATAACGCATAACGCATAACGCATAACGCATAACGCATAACGCATAACGCATAACGCATAACGCATAACGCATAACGCATAACGCATAACGCATAACGCATAACGCATAACGCATAACGCATAACGCATAACGCATAACGCATAACGCATAACGCATAACGCATAACGCATAACGCATAACGCATAACGCATAACGCATAACGCATAACGCATAACGCATAACGCATAACGCATAACGCATAACGCATAACGCATAACGCATAACGCATAACGCATAACGCATAACGCATAACGCATAACGCATAACGCATAACGCATAACGCATAACGCATAACGCATAACGCATAACGCATAACGCATAACGCATAACGCATAACGCATAACGCATAACGCATAACGCATAACGCATAACGCATAACGCATAACGCATAACGCATAACGCATAACGCATAACGCATAACGCATAACGCATAACGCATAACGCATAACGCATAACGCATAACGCATAACGCATAACGCATAACGCATAACGCATAACGCATAACGCATAACGCATAACGCATAACGCATAACGCATAACGCATAACGCATAACGCATAACGCATAACGCATAACGCATAACGCATAACGCATAACGCATAACGCATAACGCATAACGCATAACGCATAACGCATAACGCATAACGCATAACGCATGACGCATAACGCAGAACGCATAACGCATGACGCATGACGCATAACGCATAACGCATAACGCATAACGCATAACGCATAACGCATAACGCATAACGCATAACGCATAACGCATAACGCATAACGCATAACGCATAACGCATAACGCATAACGCATAACGCATAACGAATAACGCATATCGCATAACGTATAACGCTTAACGCATAACGCACAACGCATAACGCATAACGCATAACGCATAACGCATAACGCATAACGCATAACGCATAACGCATAACGCATAACGCATAACGTTCAATGAAAAAGTCATAACGCAGAACGCATATCGCATAACCCGTAAAGCACAACGCATAACACATAACGCATAACGCATAACACATAACGCATAACGCATAACGCATAACGCATAACGCATAACGCATAACGCATAACGCATAACACATAACGCATAACGCATATCGCATAGCGTATAACGCTTAACGCATAACGCATAACGCATAACGCGTAACGCGTAACGCTTAACGCATAACGCATAACGCATAACGCATAACGCATAACGCATAACGCATAACGCATAACGCATAACGCATAACGCATAACGCGTAACGCGTAACGCGTAACGCATAACGCATAACGCATAACGCATAACGCATAACGCATAACGCATAACGCATAACGCATAACGCATAACGCATAACGCATAACGCATAACGCATAACGCATAACGCATAACGCATAACGCATAACGCATAACGCATAACGCATAACGCATAACGCATAACGCATAACGCATAACGCATAACGCATAACGCATAACGCATAACGCATAACGCATAACGCATAACGCATAACGCATAACGCATAACGCATAACGCATAACGCATAACGCATAACGCATAACGCATAACGCATAACGCATAACGCATAACGCATAACGCATAACGCATAACGCATAACGCATAACGCATAACGCATAACGCATAACGCATAACGCATAACGCATAACGCATAACGCATCACGCATAACGCATAACGCATAACGCATAACGCATAACGCATAACGCATAACGCATAACGCATAACGCATAACGCATAACGCATGACGCATAACGCAGAACGCATAACGCATAACGCATAACGCATAACGCATAACGCATAACGCATAACGCATTACGCATAACGCATAACGCATAACGCATAACGCATAACGCATAACGCATAACGCATAACGCATATCGCATAACGCATAACGCATAACACATAACGCATAACGCATATCGCATAACGCATAACACATAACGCATAACGCATAACACATAACGCATAACGCATAACGCATAACGCATAACGCATAACGCATAACGCATAACGCATAACACATAACGCATAACGCATATCGCATAACGTATAACGCTTAACGCATAACGCATAACGCATAACGCGTAACGCGTAACGCATAACGCATAACGCATAACGCATAACGCATAACGCATAACGCATAACGCATAACGCATAACGCATAACGCATAACGCATAACGCATAACGCATAACGCATAACGCATAACGCATAACGCATAACGCATAACGCATAACGCATAACGCATAACGCATAACGCATAACGCATAACGCATAACGCATAACGCATAACGCATAACGCATAACGCATAACGCATAACGCATAACGCATAACGCATAACGCATAACGCATAACGCATAACGCATAACGCATAACGCATAACGCATAACGCATAACGCATAACGCATAACGCATAACGCATAACGCATAACGCATAACGCATAACGCATAACGCATAACGCATAACGCATAACGCATAACGCATAACGCATAACGCATAACGCATAACGCATAACGCATAACGCATAACGCATAACGCATAACGCATAACGCATAACGCATAACGCATAACGCATAACGCATAACGCATGACGCATAACGCAGAACGCATAACGCATAACGCATGACGCATAACGCATAACGCATAACGCATAACGCATAACGCATAACGCATAACGCATAACGCATAACGCATAACGCATAACGCATAACGCATAACGCATAACGCATAACGCATAACGCATAACGCATAACGAATAACGCATATCGCATAACGTATAACGCTTAACGCATAACGCACAACGCATAACGCATAACGCATAACGCATAACGCATAACGCATAACGCATAACGCATAACGCATAACGCATAACGCATAACGCATAACGCATAACGCATAACGCATAACGTTCAATGAAAAAGTCATAACGCAGAACGCATATCGCATAACCCGTAAAGCACAACGCATAACACATAACGCATAACGCATAACACATAACGCATAACGCATAACGCATAACGCATAACGCATAACGCATAACGCATAACGCATAACGCATAACGCATAACGCATAACGCATAACACATAACGCATAACGCATATCGCATAGCGTATAACGCTTAACGCATAACGCATAACGCATAACGCGTAACGCGTAACGCATAACGCATAACGCATAACGCATAACGCATAACGCATAACGCATAACGCATAACGCATAACGCGTAACGCATAACGCGTAACGCATAACGCATAACGCATAACGCATAACGCATAACGCATAACGCATAACGCATAACGCATAACGCATAACGCATAACGCATAACGCATAACGCATAACGCATAACGCATAACGCATAACGCATAACGCATAACGCATTACGCATAACGCATAACGCATAACGCATAACGCATAACGCATAACGCATAACGCATAACGCATATCGCATAACGCATAACGTTCAATGAAAAAGTCATAACGCATAACGCATATCGCATAACCCGTAAAGCACAACGCATAACACATAACGCATAACGCATAACGCGTAACGCGTAACGCATAACGCATAACGCATAACGCATAACGCATAACGCATAACGCATAACGCATAACGCATAACGCATAACGCATAACGCATAACGCATAACGCATAACGCATAACGCATAACGCATAACGCATAACGCATAACGCATAACGCATAACGCATAACGCATAACGCATAACGCATAACGCATAACGCATAACGCATAACGCATAACGCATAACGCATAACGCATAACGCATAACGCATAACGCATAACGCATAACGCATAACGCATAACGCATAACGCATAACGCATAACGCATAACGCATAACGCATAACGCATAACGCATAACGCATAACGCATAACGCATAACGCATAACGCATAACGCATAACGCATAACGCATAACGCATAACGCATAACGCATAACGCATAACGCATAACGCATAACGCATAACGCATAACGCATAACGCATAACGCATAACGCATAACGCATAACGCATAACGCATAACGCATAACGCATAACGCATAACGCATAACGCATAACGCATAACGCATAACGCATAACGCATAACGCATAACGCATAACGCATAACGCATAACGCATAACGCATAACGCATAACGCATAACGCATAACGCATAACGCATAACGCATAACGCATAACGCATAACGCATGACGCATAACGCAGAACGCATAACGCATAACGCATGACGCATAACGCATAACGCATAACGCATAACGCATAACGCATAACGCATAACGCATAACGCATAACGCATAACGCATAACGCATAACGCATAACGCATAACGCATAACGCATAACGCATAACGCATAACGCATAACGCATAACGCATAACGCATAACGCATAACGCATAACGCATAACGCATAACGCATAACGCATAACGAATAACGCATATCGCATAACGTATAACGCTTAACGCATAACGCATAACGCATAACGCATAACGCATAACGCATAACGCATAACGCATAACGTTCAATGAAAAAGTCATAACGCATAACGCATATCGCATAACCCGTAAAGCACAACGCATAAGACATAACGCATAACGCATAACACATAACGCATAACGCATAACGCATAACGCATAACGCATAACGCATAACGCATAACGCATAACGCATAACGCATAACGCATAACGCATAACGCATAACGCATAACGCATAACGCATAACGCATAACGCATAACGCATAACGCATAACGCATAACGCATAACGCATAACGCATAACGCATAACGCATAACGCATAACGCATAACGCATAACGCATAACGCATAACGCATCACGCATAACGCATAACGCATCACGCATAACGCATAACGCATAACGCATAACGCATAACGCATAACGCATAACGCATAACGCATAACGCATGACGCATAACGCAGAACGCATAACGCATAACGCATGACGCATAACGCATAACGCATAACGCATAACGCATAACGCATAACGCATAACGCATAACGCATAACGCATAACGCATAACGCATAACGCATAACGCATAACGCATAACGCATAACGCATAACGCATAACGCATAACGCATAACGCATAACGCATAACGCATAACGCATAACGCATAACGCATAACGCATAACGCATAACGCATAACGCATAACGCATAACGCATAACGCATAACGCATAACGCATAACGCATAACGCATAACGCATAACGCATAACGCATAACGCATAACGCATAACGCATAACGCATAACGCATAACGCATAACGCATAACGCATAACGCATAACGCATAACGCATAACGCATAACGCATAACGCATAACGCATAACGCATAACGCATAACGCATAACGCATAACGCATAACGCATAACGCATAACGCATAACGCATAACGCATAACGCATAACGCATAACGCATAACGCATAACGCATAACGCATAACGCATAACGCATAACGCATAACGCATAACGCATAACGCATAACGCATAACGCATAACGCATAACGCATAACGCATAACGCATAACGCATAACGCATAACGCATAACGCATAACGCATAACGCATAACGCATAACGCATAACGCATAACGCATAACGCATAACGCATAACGCATAACGCATAACGCATAACGCATAACGCATAACGCATAACGCATAACGCATAACGCATAACGCATAACGCATAACGCATAACGCATGACGCATAACGCTTAACGCATAACGCGTAACGCGTAACGCGTAACGCGTAACGCCTAACGCATAACGCATAACGCATAACGCATAACGCATAACGCATAACGCATAACGCATAACGCATAACGCATAACGCATAACGCATAACGCATAACGCATAACGCATAACGCATAACGCATAACGCATAACGCATAACGCATAACGCATAACGCATAACGCATAACGCATAACGCATAACGCATAACGCATAACGCATAACGCATAACGCATAACGCATAACGCATAACGCATAACGCATAACGCATAACGCATAACGCATAACGCATAACGCATAACGCATAACGCATAACGCATAACGCATAACGCATAACGCATAACGCATAACGCATAACGCATAACGCATAACGCATAACGCATAACGCATAACGCATAACGCATAACGCATAACGCATAACGCATAACGCATAACGCATAACGCATAACGCATAACGCATAACGCATAACGCATAACGCATAACGCATAACGCATAACGCATAACGCATAACGCATAACGCATAACGCATGACGCATAACGCAGAACGCATAACGCATAACGCATGACGCATAACGCATAACGCATAACGCATAACGCATAACGCATAACGCATAACGCATAACGCATAACGCATAACGCATAACGCATAACGCATAACGCATAACGCATAACGCATAACGCATAACGCATAACGCATAACGCATAACGCATAACGCATAACGCATAACGCATAACGCATAACGCATAACGCATAACGCATAACGAATAACGCATATCGCATAACGTATAACGCTTAACGCATAACGCATAACGCATAACGCATAACGCATAACGCATAACGCATAACGCATAACGTTCAATGAAAAAGTCATAACGCATAACGCATATCGCATAACCCGTAAAGCACAACGCATAAGACATAACGCATAACGCATAACACATAACGCATAACGCATAACGCATAACGCATAACGCATAACGCATAACGCATAACGCATAACGCATAACACATAACGCATAACGCATATCGCATAACGTATAACGCTTAACGCATAACGCATAACGCATAACGCATAACGCATAACGCATAACGCATAACGCATAACGCATAACGCATAACGCATAACGCATAACGCATAACGCATAACGCATAACACATAACGCATAACGCATATCGCATAGCGTATAACGCTTAACGCATAACGCATAACGCATAACGCGTAACGCGTAACGCATAACGCATAACGCATAACGCATAACGCATAACGCATAACGCATAACGCATAACGCATAACGCATAACGCATAACGCGTAACGCATAACGTATAACGCATAACGCATAACGCATAACGCATAACGCATAACGCATAACGCATAACGCATAACGCATAACGCATAACGCATAACGCATAACGCATAACGCATAACGCATAACGCATAACGCATAACGCATAACGCATAACGCATAACGCATAACGCATAACGCATAACGCATAACGCATAACGCATAACGCATAACGCATAACGCATAACGCATAACGCATAACGCATAACGCATAACGCATAACGCATAACGCATAACGCATAACGCATAACGCATAACGCATAACGCATAACGCATAACGCATAACGCATAACGCATGACGCATAACGCAGAACGCATAACGCATAACGCATGACGCATAACGCATAACGCATAACGCATAACGCATAACGCATAACGCATAACGCATAACGCATAACGCATAACGCATAACGCATAACGCATAACGCATAACGCATAACGCATAACGCATAACGCATAACGCATAACGCATAACGCATAACGCATAACGCATAACGCATAACGCATAACGCATAACGCATAACGAATAACGCATAACGCATAACGCATAACGCATAACGCATAACGCATAACGCATAACGCATAACGCATAACGCATAACGCATAACGCATCACGCATAACGCATAACGCATAACGCATAACGCATAACGCATAACGCATAACGCATAACGCATAACGCATAACGCATAACGCATAACGCATAACGCATAACGCATGACGCATAACGCAGAACGCATAACGCATAACGCATGACGCATAACGCATAACGCATAACGCATAACGCATAACGCATAACGCATAACGCATAACGCATAACGCATAACGCATAACGCATAACGCATAACGCATAACGCATAACGCATAACGCATAACGCATAACGCATAACGCATAACGCATAACGCATAACGCATAACGCATAACGCATAACGCATAACGCATAACGCATAACGCATAACGCATAACGCATAACGCATAACGCATAACGCATAACGCATAACGCATAACGCATAACGCATAACGCATAACGCATAACGCATAACGCATAACGCATAACGCATAACGCATAACGCATAACGCATAACGCATAACGCATAACGCATATCGCATAACGCATAACGTTCAATGAAAACGTCATAACGCATAACGCATATCGCATAACCCGTAAAGCACAACGCATAACACATAACGCATAACGCATAACACATAACGCATAACGCATAACGCATAACGCATAACGCATAACGCATAACGCATAACGCATAACACATAACGCATAACGCATATCGCATAACGTATAACGCTTAACGCATAACGCATAACGCATAACGCATAACGCGTAACGCGTAACGCATAACGCATAACGCATAACGCATAACGCATAACGCATAACGCATAACGCATAACGCATAACGCATAACGCATAACGCATAACGCATAACGCATAACGCATAACGCATAACGCATAACGCATAACGCATAACGCATAACGCATAACGCATAACGCATAACGCATAACGCATAACGCATAACGCATAACGCATAACGCATAACGCATAACGCATAACGCATAACGCATAACGCATAACGCATAACGCATAACGCATAACGCATAACGCATAACGCATAACGCATAACGCATAACGCATAACGCATAACGCATAACGCATGACGCATAACGCAGAACGCATAACGCATAACGCATGACGCATAACGCATAACGCATAACGCATAACGCATAACGCATAACGCATAACGCATAACGCATAACGCATAACGCATAACGCATAACGCATAACGCATAACGCATAACGCATAACGCATAACGCATAACGCATAACGCATAACGCATAACGCATAACGCATAACGCATAACGCATAACGCATAACGCATAACGAATAACGCATAACGCATAACGCATAACGCATAACGCATAACGCATAACGCATAACGCATAACGCATAACGCATAACGCATAACGCATCACGCATAACGCATAACGCATAACGCATAACGCATAACGCATAACGCATAACGCATAACGCATAACGCATAACGCATAACGCATAACGCATAACGCATGACGCATAACGCAGAACGCATAACGCATAACGCATGACGCATAACGCATAACGCATAACGCATAACGCATAACGCATAACGCATAACGCATAACGCATAACGCATAACGCATAACGCATAACGCATAACGCATAACGCATAACGCATAACGCATAACGCATAACGCATAACGCATAACGCATAACGCATAACGCATAACGCATAACGCATAACGCATAACGCATAACGCATAACGCATAACGCATAACGCATAACGCATAACGCATAACGCATAACGCATAACGCATAACGCATAACGCATAACGCATAACGCATAACGCATAACGCATAACGCATAACGCATAACGCATAACGCATAACGCATATCGCATAACGCATAACGTTCAATGAAAACGTCATAACGCATAACGCATATCGCATAACCCGTAAAGCACAACGCATA
Organism: Lasioglossum baleicum; assembly: GCF_051020765.1. NCBI lineage: Eukaryota > Metazoa > Arthropoda > Insecta > Hymenoptera > Halictidae > Lasioglossum > Lasioglossum baleicum. The sequence continues at coordinate 215,386 of NW_027469227.1, forward strand.
ACACATAACGCATAACGCATAACACATAACGCATAACGCATAACGCATAACGCATAACGCATAACGCATAACGCATAACGCATAACACATAACGCATAACGCATATCGCATAACGTATAACGCTTAACGCATAACGCATAACGCATAACGCATAACGCGTAACGCGTAACGCATAACGCATAACGCATAACGCATAACGCATAACGCATAACGCATAACGCATAACGCATAACGCATAACGCATAACGCATAACGCATAACGCATAACGCATAACGCATAACGCATAACGCATAACGCATAACGCATAACGCATAACGCATAACGCATAACGCATAACGCATAACGCATAACGCATAACGCATAACGCATAACGCATAACGCATAACGCATAACGCATAACGCATAACGCATAACGCATAACGCATAACGCATAACGCATAACGCATAACGCATAACGCATAACGCATAACGCATAACGCATAACGCATAACGCATAACGCATAACGCATAACGCATAACGCATAACGCATAACGCATAACGCATAACGCATAACGCATAACGCATAACGCATAACGCATAACGCATAACGCATAACGCATAACGCATAACGCATAACGCATAACGCATAACGCATAACGCATAACGCATAACGCATAACGCATAACGCATAACGCATAACGCATAACGCATAACGCATAACGCATAACGCATAACGCATGACGCATGACGCATAACGCATGACGCATAACGCATAACGCATAACGCATAACGCATAACGCATAACGCATAACGCATAACGCATAACGCATAACGCATAACGCATAACGCATAACGCATAACGCATAACGCATAACGCATAACGCATAACGCATAACGCATAACGCATAACGCATAACGCATAACGCATAACGCATAACGCATAACGCATAACGCATAACGCATAACGCATAACGCATAACGCATAACGCATAACGCATAACGCATAACGCATAACGCATAACCCATAACGCATAACGCATAACGCATAACGCATAACGCATAACGCATAACGCATAACGCATAACGCATAACGCATAACGCATAACGCATAACGCATAACGCATAACGCATAACGCATAACGCATAACGCATAACGCATAACGCATAACGCATAACGCATAACGCATAACGCATGACGCATAACGCAGAACGCATAACGCATAACGCATGACGCATAACGCATAACGCATAACGCATAACGCATAACGCATAACGCATAACGCATAACGCATAACGCATAACGCATAACGCATAACGCATAACGCATAACGCATAACGCATAACGCATAACGCATAACGCATAACGCATAACGCATAACGCATAACGCATAACGCATAACGCATAACGAATAACGCATATCGCATAACGTATAACGCTTAACGCATAACGCATAACGCATAACGCATAACGCATAACGCATAACGCATAACGCATAACGCATAACGCATAACGTTCAATGAAAAAGTCATAACGCATAACGCATATGGCATAACCCGTAAAGCACAACGCATAAGACATAACGCATAACGCATAACACATGACGCATAACGCATAACGCATAACGCATAACGCATAACGCATAACGCATAACGCATAACGCATAACGCATAACGCATAACACATAACGCATAACGCATATCGCATAACGTATAACGCTTAACGCATAACGCATAACGCATAACGCATAACGCATAACGCATAACGCATAACGCATAACGCATAACGCATAACGCATAACGCATAACGCATAACGCATAACGCATAACGCATAACGCATAACGCATAACGCATAACGCATAACGCATAACGCATAACGCATAACGCATAACGCATAACGCATAACGCATAACGCATAACGCATAACGCATAACGCATAACGCATAACGCATAACGCATAACGCATAACGCATAACGCATAACGCATAACGCATAACGCATAACGCATAACGCATAACGCATAACGCATAACGCATAACGCATAACGCATAACGCATAACGCATAACGCATAACGCATAACGCATAACGCATAACGCATAACGCATAACGCATAACGCATAACGCATAACGCATAACGCATAACGCATAACGCATAACGCATAACGCATAACGCATAACGCATAACGCATAACGCATAACGCATAACGCATAACGCATAACGCATAACGCATAACGCATAACGCATAACGCATAACGCATAACGCATAACGCATAACGCATAACGCATAACGCATAACGCATGACGCATAACGCAGAACGCATAACGCATAACGCATGACGCATAACGCATAACGCATAACGCATAACGCATAACGCATAACGCATAACGCATAACGCATAACGCATAACGCATAACGCATAACGCATAACGCATAACGCATAACGCATAACGAATAACGCATATCGCATAACGTATAACGCTTAACGCATAACGCATAACGCATAACGCATAACGCATAACGCATAACGCATAACGCATAACGCATAACGCATAACGTTCAATGAAAAAGTCATAACGCATAACGCATATCGCATAACCCGTAAAGCACAACGCATAAGACATAACGCATAACGCATAACACATAACGCATAACGCATAACGCATAACGCATAACGCATAACGCATAACGCATAACGCATAACGCATAACGCATAACGCATAACGCATAACGTTCAATGAAAAAGTCATAACGCATAACGCATATGGCATAACCCGTAAAGCACAACGCATAAGACATAACGCATAACGCATAACACATAACGCATAACGCATAACGCATAACGCATAACGCATAACGCATAACGCATAACGCATAACGCATAACGCATAACACATAACGCATAACGCATATCGCATAACGTATAACGCTTAACGCATAACGCATAACGCATAACGCATAACGCATAACGCATAACGCATAACGCATAACGCATAACGCATAACGCATAACGCATAACGCATAACGCATAACGCATAACGCATAACGCATAACGCATAACGCATAACGCATAACGCATAACGCATAACGCATAACGCATAACGCATAACGCATAACGCATAACGCATAACGCATAACGCATAACGCATAACGCATAACGCATAACGCATAACGCATAACGCATAACGCATAACGCATAACGCATAACGCATAACGCATAACGCATAACGCATAACGCATAACGCATAACGCATAACGCATAACGCATAACGCATAACGCATAACGCATAACGCATAACGCATAACGCATAACGCATAACGCATAACGCATAACGCATAACGCATAACGCATAACGCATAACGCATAACGCATAACGCATAACGCATAACGCATAACGCATAACGCATAACGCATAACGCATAACGCATAACGCATAACGCATAACGCATAACGCATAACGCATAACGCATAACGCATAACGCATAACGCATAACGCATGACGCATAACGCAGAACGCATAACGCATAACGCATGACGCATAACGCATAACGCATAACGCATAACGCATAACGCATAACGCATAACGCATAACGCATAACGCATAACGCATAACGCATAACGCATAACGCATAACGCATAACGCATAACGAATAACGCATATCGCATAACGTATAACGCTTAACGCATAACGCATAACGCATAACGCATAACGCATAACGCATAACGCATAACGCATAACGCATAACGCATAACGTTCAATGAAAAAGTCATAACGCATAACGCATATCGCATAACCCGTAAAGCACAACGCATAAGACATAACGCATAACGCATAACACATAACGCATAACGCATAACGCATAACGCATAACGCATAACGCATAACGCATAACGCATAACGCATAACGCATAACGCATAACGCATAACGCATAACGCATAACGCATAACGCATAACGCATAACGCATAACGCATAACGCATAACGCATAACGCATAACGCATAACGCATAACGCATAACGCATAACGCATAACGCATAACGCATAACGCATAACGCATAACGCATGACGCATGACGCATAACGCATAACGCATAACGCATGACGCATAACGCATAACGCATAACGCATAACGCATAACGCATAACGCATAACGCATAACGCATAACGCATAACGCATAACGCATAACGCATAACGCATAACGCATAACGCATAACGCATAACGCATAACGCATAACGCATAACGCATAACGCATAACGCATAACGCATAACGCATAACGCATAACGCATAACGCATAACGCATAACGCATAACGCATAACGCATAACGAATAACGCATATCGCATAACGTATAACGCTTAACGCATAACGCATAACGCATAACGCATAACGCATAACGCATAACGCATAACGCATAACGCATAACGCATAACGCATAACGTTCAATGAAAAAGTCATAACGCATAACGCATATCGCATAACCCGTAAAGCACAACGCATAAGACATAACGCATAACGCATAACACATAACGCATAACGCATAACGCATAACGCATAACGCATAACGCATAACGCATAACGCATAACGCATAACGCATAACGCATAACGCATAACGCATAACGCATTACGCATTACGCATAACGCATAACGCATAACGCATAACGCATAACGCATAACGCATAACGCATAACGAATAACGCATATCGCATAACGTATAACGCTTAACGCATAACGCATAACGCATAACGCATAACGCATAACGCATAACGCATAACGCATAACGCATAACGCATAACGCATAACGCATAACGTTCAATGAAAAAGTCATAACGCATAACGCATATCGCATAACCCGTAAAGCACAACGCATAAGACATAACGCATAACGCATAACACATAACGCATAACGCATAACGCATAACGCATAACGCATAACGCATAACGCATAACGCATAACGCATAACGCATAACGCATAACGCATAACACATAACGCATAACGCATATCGCATAACGTATAACGCTTAACGCATAACGCATAACGCATAACGCATAACGCATAACGCATAACGCATAACGCATTACGCATAACGCATAACGCATAACGCATAACGCATAACGCATAACGCATAACGCATAACGCATAACGCATAACGCATAACGCATAACGCATAACGCATAACGCATAACGCATAACGCATAACGCATAACGCATAACGCATAACGCATAACGCATAACGCATAACGCATAACGCATAACGCATAACGCATAACGCATAACGCATAACGCATGACGCATAACGCAGAACGCATAACGCATGACGCATGACGCATAACGCATAACGCATAACGCATAACGCATAACGCATAACGCATAACGCATAACGCATAACGCATAACGCATAACGCATAACGCATAACGCATAACGCATAACGCATAACGCATAACGCATAACGCATAACGCATAACGAATAACGCATAACGCATAACGCATAACGCATAACGCATAACGCATAACGCATAACGCATAACGCATAACGCATAACGCATAACGCATAACGCATAACGCATAACGCATAACGCATAACGCATAACGCATAACGCATAACGCATAACGCATAACGCATAACGCATAACGCATAACGCATAACGCATAACGCATAACGCATGACGCATAACGCAGAACGCATAACGCATAACGCATGACGCATAACGCATAACGCATAACGCATAACGCATAACGCATAACGCATAACGCATAACGCATAACGCATAACGCATAACGCATAACGCATAACGCATAACGCATAACGCATAACGCATAACGCATAACGCATAACGCATAACGCATAACGCATAACGAATAACGCATATCGCATAACGTATAACGCTTAACGCATAACGCATAACGCATAACGCATAACGCATAACGCATAACGCATAACGCATAACGCATAACGCATAACGCATAACGTTCAATGAAAAAGTCATAACGCATAACGCATATCGCATAACCCGTAAAGCACAACGCATAAGACATAACGCATAACGCATAACACATAACGCATAACGCATAACGCATAACGCATAACGCATAACGCATAACGCATAACGCATAACGCATAACGCATAACACATAACGCATAACGCATATCGCATAACGTATAACGCTTAACGCATAACGCATAACGCATAACGCATAACGCATAACGCATAACGCATAACGCATAACGCATAACGCATAACGCATAACGCATAACGCATAACGCATAACGCATAACGCATAACGCATAACGCATAACGCATAACGCATAACGCATAACGCATAACGCATAACGCATAACGCATAACGCATAACGCATAACGCATAACGCATAACGCATAACGCATAACGCATAACGCATAACGCATAACGCATAACGCATAACGCATAACGCATAACGCATAACGCATAACGCATAACGCATAACGCATAACGCATAACGCATAACGCATAACGCATAACGCATAACGAATAACGCATATCGCATAACGTATAACGCTTAACGCATAACGCATAACGCATAACGCATAACGCATAACGCATAACGCATAACGCATAACGCATAACGCATAACGCATAACGCATAACGCATAACGCATAACGCATAACGCATAACGCATAACGCATAACGCATAACGCATAACGCATAACGCATAACGCATAACGCATAACGCATAACGCATAACGCATAACGCATAACGCATAACGCATAACGCATAACGCATAACGCATAACGCATAACGCATAACGCATAACGCATAACGCATAACGCATAACGCATAACGCATAACGCATAACGCATAACGCATAACGCATAACGCATAACGCATAACGCATAACGCATAACGCATAACGCATAACGCATAACGCATAACGCATAACGCATAACGCATAACGCATAACGCATAACGCATAACGCATAACGCATAACGCATAACGCATAACGCATAACGCATAACGCATAACGCATAACGCATAACGCATAACGCATAACGCATAACGCATAACGCATAACGCATAACGCATAACGCATAACGCATAACGCATAACGCATAACGCATAACGCATAACGCATAACGCATAACGCATAACGCATAACGCATAACGCATAACGCATAACGCATAACGCATAACACATAACGCATAACGCATATCGCATAACGTATAACGCTTAACGCATAACGCATAACGCATAACGCATAACGCATAACGCATAACGCATAACGCATTACGCATAACGCATAACGCATAACGCATAACGCATAACGCATAACGCATAACGCATAACGCATAACGCATAACGCATAACGCATAACGCATAACGCATAACGCATAACGCATAACGCATAACGCATAACGCATAACGCATAACGCATAACGCATAACGCATAACGCATAACGCATAACGCATAACGCATAACGCATAACGCATAACGCATAACGCATAACGCATGACGCATAACGCAGAACGCATAACGCATGACGCATGACGCATAACGCATAACGCATAACGCATAACGCATAACGCATAACGCATAACGCATAACGCATAACGCATAACGCATAACGCATAACGCATAACGCATAACGCATAACGCATAACGCATAACGCATAACGCATAACGCATAACGCATAACGAATAACGCATAACGCATAACGCATAACGCATAACGCATAACGCATAACGCATAACGCATAACGCATAACGCATAACGCATAACGCATAACGCATAACGCATAACGCATAACGCATAACGCATAACGCATAACGCATAACGCATAACGCATAACGCATAACGCATAACGCATAACGCATAACGCATAACGCATAACGCATAACGCATGACGCATAACGCAGAACGCATAACGCATAACGCATGACGCATAACGCATAACGCATAACGCATAACGCATAACGCATAACGCATAACGCATAACGCATAACGCATAACGCATAACGCATAACGCATAACGCATAACGCATAACGCATAACGCATAACGCATAACGCATAACGCATAACGCATAACGCATAACGAATAACGCATATCGCATAACGTATAACGCTTAACGCATAACGCATAACGCATAACGCATAACGCATAACGCATAACGCATAACGCATAACGCATAACGCATAACGTTCAATGAAAAAGTCATAACGCATAACGCATATCGCATAACCCGTAAAGCACAACGCATAAGACATAACGCATAACGCATAACACATAACGCATAACGCATAACGCATAACGCATAACGCATAACGCATAACGCATAACGCATAACGCATAACGCATAACACATAACGCATAACGCATATCGCATAACGTATAACGCTTAACGCATAACGCATAACGCATAACGCATAACGCATAACGCATAACGCATAACGCATAACGCATAACGCATAACGCATAACGCATAACGCATAACGCATAACGCATAACGCATAACGCATAACGCATAACGCATAACGCATAACGCATAACGCATAACGCATAACGCATAACGCATAACGCATAACGCATAACGCATAACGCATAACGCATAACGCATAACGCATAACGCATAACGCATAACGCATAACGCATAACGCATAACGCATAACGCATAACGCATAACGCATAACGCATAACGCATAACGCATAACGCATAACGCATAACGCATAACGCATAACGCATAACGCATAACGCATAACGCATAACGCATAACGCATAACGCATAACGCATAACGCATAACGCATAACGCATAACGCATAACGCATAACGCATGACGCATAACGCAGAACGCATAACGCATAACGCATGACGCATAACGCATAACGCATAACGCATAACGCATAACGCATAACGCATAACGCATAACGCATAACGCATAACGCATAACGCATAACGCATAACGCATAACGCATAACGCATAACGCATAACGCATAACGCATAACGCATAACGCATAACGCATAACGCATAACGAATAACGCATATCGCATAACGCATAACGCTTAACGCATAACGCATAACGCATAACGCATAACGCATAACGCATAACGCATAACGCATAACGCATAACGCATAACGCATAACGCATAACGCATAACGCATAACGTATAACGCATAACGCATAACGCATAACGCATAACGCATAACGCATAACGCATAACGCATAACGCATAACGCATAACGCATAACGCATAACGCATAACGCATAACGCATAACGCAACACACGCATCACGCATAACGCATAACGCATAACGCATAACGCATAACGCATAACGCATAACGCATAACGCATAACGCATAACGCATAACGCATAACGCATAACGCATAACGCATAACGCATAACGCATAACGCATAACGCATAACGCATAACGCATAACGCATAACGCATAACGCATAACGCATAACGCATAACGCATAACGCATAACGCATAACGCATAACGCATAACGCATAACGCATAACGCATAACGCATAACGCATAACGCATAACGCATAACGCATAACGCATAACGCATAACGCATAACGCATAACGCATAACGCATAACGCATAACGCATAACGCATAACGCATAACGCATAACGCATAACGCATAACGCATAACGCATAACGCATAACGCATAACGCATAACGCATAACGCATAACGCATAACGCATAACGCTTAACGCATAACGCATAACGCATAACGCGTAACGCGTAACGCCTAACGCACAACGCATAACGCATAACGCATAACGCGTAACGCATAACGCATAACGCATAACGCATAACGCATAACGCATAACGCATAACGCATAACGCATAACGCATAACGCATAACGCATAACGCATAACGCATAACGCATAACGCAGAACGCATAACGCATAACGCATGACGCATAACGCATAACGCATAACGCATAACGCATAACGCATAACGCATAACGCATAACGCATAACGCATAACGCATAACGCATAACGCATAACGCATAACGCATAACGCATAACGCATAACGCATAACGAATAACGCATATCGCATAACGTATAACGCTTAACGCATAACGCATAACGCATAACGCATAACGCATAACGCATAACGCATAACGCATAACGCATAACGTTCAATGAAAAAGTCATAACGCATAACGCATATCGCATAACCCGTAAAGCACAACGCATAAGACATAACGCATAACGCATAACACATAACGCATAACGCATAACGCATAACGCATAACGCATAACGCATAACGCATAACGCATAACGCATAACGCATAACGCATAACGCATAACGCATAACGCATAACGCATAACGCATAACGCATAACGCATAACGCATAACGCATAACGCATAACGCATAACGCATAACGCATAACGCATAACGCATGACGCATAACGCAGAACGCATAACGCATAACGCATGACGCATAACGCATAACGCATAACGCATAACGCATAACGCATAACGCATAACGCATAACGCATAACGCATAACGCATAACGCATAACGCATAACGCATAACGCATAACGCATAACGCATAACGCATAACGCATAACGCATAACGCATAACGCATAACGCATAACGCATAACGCATAACGCATAACGAATAACGCATATCGCATAACGTATAACGCTTAACGCATAACGCATAACGCATAACGCATAACGCATAACGCATAACGCATAACGCATAACGCATAACGCATAACGTTCAATGAAAAAGTCATAACGCATAACGCATATCGCATAACCCGTAAAGCACAACGCATAAGACATAACGCATAACGCATAACACATAACGCATAACGCATAACGCATAACGCATAACGCATAACGCATAACGCATAACACATAACGCATAACGCATATCGCATAACGTATAACGCTTAACGCATAACGCATAACGCATAACGCATAACGCATAACGCATAACGCATAACGCATAACGCATAACGCATAACGCATAACGCATTACGCATAACGCATAACGCATAACGCATAACGCATAACGCATAACGCATAACGCATAACGCATAACGCATAACGCATAACGCATAACGCATAACGCATAACGCATAACGCATAACGCATAACGCATAACGCATAACGCATAACGCATGACGCATAACGCATAACGCATAACGCATAACGCATAACGAATAACGCATATCGCATAACGCATAACGCATAACGCATAACGCATAACGCATAACGCATAACGCATAACGCATAACGCATAACGCATAACGCATAACGCATAACGCATAACGCATAACGCATAACGCATAACGCATAACGCATAACGCATAACGCATAACGCATAACGCATAACGCATAACGCATAACGCATAACGCATAACGCATAACGCATAACGCATAACGCATAACGCATAACGCATAACGCATAACGCTTAACGCATAACGCATAACGCATAACGCGTAACGCGTAACGCCTAACGCACAACGCATAACGCATAACGCATAACGCGTAACGCATAACGCATAACGCATAACGCATAACGCATAACGCATAACGCATAACGCATAACGCATAACGCATAACGCATAACGCATAACGCATAACGCATAACGCAGAACGCATAACGCATAACGCATGACGCATAACGCATAACGCATAACGCATAACGCATAACGCATAACGCATAACGCATAACGCATAACGCATAACGCATAACGCATAACGCATAACGCATAACGCATAACGCATAACGCATAACGAATAACGCATATCGCATAACGTATAACGCTTAACGCATAACGCATAACGCATAACGCATAACGCATAACGCATAACGCATAACGCATAACGCATAACGTTCAATGAAAAAGTCATAACGCATAACGCATATCGCATAACCCGTAAAGCACAACGCATAAGACATAACGCATAACGCATAACACATAACGCATAACGCATAACGCATAACGCATAACGCATAACGCATAACGCATAACGCATAACGCATAACGCATAACGCATAACGCATAACGCATAACGCATAACGCATAACGCATAACGCATAACGCATAACGCATAACGCATAACGCATAACGCATAACGCATAACGCATAACGCATAACGCATAACGCATAACGCATGACGCATAACGCAGAACGCATAACGCATAACGCATGACGCATAACGCATAACGCATAACGCATAACGCATAACGCATAACGCATAACGCATAACGCATAACGCATAACGCATAACGCATAACGCATAACGCATAACGCATAACGCATAACGCATAACGCATAACGCATAACGCATAACGCATAACGCATAACGCATAACGCATAACGCATAACGCATAACGAATAACGCATATCGCATAACGTATAACGCTTAACGCATAACGCATAACGCATAACGCATAACGCATAACGCATAACGCATAACGCATAACGCATAACGCATAACGTTCAATGAAAAAGTCATAACGCATAACGCATATCGCATAACCCGTAAAGCACAACGCATAAGACATAACGCATAACGCATAACACATAACGCATAACGCATAACGCATAACGCATAACGCATAACGCATAACGCATAACACATAACGCATAACGCATATCGCATAACGTATAACGCTTAACGCATAACGCATAACGCATAACGCATAACGCATAACGCATAACGCATAACGCATAACGCATAACGCATATCGCATTACGCATAACGCATAACGCATAACGCATAACGCATAACGCATAACGCATAACGCATAACGCATAACGCATAACGCATAACGCATAACGCATAACGCATAACGCATAACGCATAACGCATAACGCATAACGCATAACGCATAACGCATGACGCATAACGCATAACGCATAACGCATAACGCATAACGAATAACGCATATCGCATAACGTATAACGCTTAACGCATAACGCACAACGCATAACGCATAACGCATAACGCATAACGCATAACGCATAACGCATAACGCATAACGCATAACGCATAACGCATAACGCATAACGCATAACGCATAACGCATAACGCATAACGCATAACGCATAACGCATAACGCATAACGCATAACGCATAACGCATAACGCATAACGCATAACGAATAACGCATATCGCATAACGTATAACGCTTAACGCATAACGCATAACGCATAACGCATAACGCATAACGCATAACGCATAACGCATAACGCATAACGCATAACGTTCAATGAAAAAGTCATAACGCATAACGCATATCGCATAACCCGTAAAGCACAACGCATAAGACATAACGCATAACGCATAACACATAACGCATAACGCATAACGCATAACGCATAACGCATAACGCATAACGCATAACGCATAACGCATAACGCATAACGCATAACACATAACGCATAACGCATATCGCATAACGTATAACGCTTAACGCATAACGCATAACGCATAACGCATAACGCATAACGCATAACGCATAACGCATAACGCATAACGCATAACGCATAACGCATAACGCATAACGCATAACGCATAACGCATAACGCATAACGCATAACGCATAACGCATAACGCATAACGCATAACGCATAACGCATAACGCATAACGCATAACGCATAACGCATAACGCATAACGCATAACGCATAACGCATAACGCATAACGCATAACGCATAACGCATAACGCATAACGCATAACGCATAACGCATAACGCATAACGCATAACGCATAACGCATAACGCATAACGCATAACGCATAACGCATAACGCATAACGCATAACGCATAACGCATAACGCATAACGCATAACGCATAACGCATAACGCATAACGCATAACGCATAACGCATAACGCATAACGCATAACGCATAACGCATAACGCATAACGCATAACGCATAACGCATAACGCATAACGCATAACGCATAACGCATAACGCATAACGCATAACGCATAACGCATAACGCATGACGCATAACGCAGAACGCATAACGCATAACGCATGACGCATAACGCATAACGCATAACGCATAACGCATAACGCATAACGCATAACGCATAACGCATAACGCATAACGCATAACGCATAACGCATAACGCATAACGCATAACGCATAACGCATAACGAATAACGCATATCGCATAACGTATAACGCTTAACGCATAACGCATAACGCATAACGCATAACGCATAACGCATAACGCATAACGCATAACGCATAACGCATAACGTTCAATGAAAAAGTCATAACGCATAACGCATATCGCATAACCCGTAAAGCACAACGCATAAGACATAACGCATAACGCATAACACATAACGCATAACGCATAACGCATAACGCATAACGCATAACGCATAACGCATAACGCATAACGCATAACGCATAACACATAACGCATAACGCATATCGCATAACGTATAACGCTTAACGCATAACGCATAACGCATAACGCATAACGCATAACGCATAACGCATAACGCATAACGCATAACGCATAACGCATAACGCATAACGCATAACGCATAACGCATAACGCATAACGCATAACGCATAACGCATAACGCATAACGCATAACGCATAACGCATAACGCATAACGCATAACGCATAACGCATAACGCATAACGCATAACGCATAACGCATAACGCATAACGCATAACGCATAACGCATAACGCATAACGCATAACGCATAACGCATAACGCATAACGCATAACGCATAACGCATAACGCATAACGCATAACGCATAACGCATAACGCATAACGCATAACGCATGACGCATAACGCATAACGCATAACGCATAACGCATAACGCATAACGCATAACGCATAACGCATAACGCATAACGCATAACGCATAACGCATAACGCATAACGCATAACGCATAACGCATAACGCATAACGCATAACGCATAACGCATAACGCATAACGCATAACGCATAACGCATAACGCATAACGCATAACGCATAACGCATAACGCATAACGCATAACGCATAACGCATAACGCATAACGCATAACGCATAACGCATAACGCATAACGCATAACGCATAACGCATAACGCATAACGCATAACGCATAACGCATAACGCATAACGCATAACGCATAACGCATAACGCATAACGCATAACGCATAACGCATAACGCATAACGCTTAACGCATAACGCATAACGCATAACGCGTAACGCGTAACGCCTAACGCACAACGCATAACGCATAACGCATAACGCGTAACGCATAACGCATAACGCATAACGCATAACGCATAACGCATAACGCATAACGCATAACGCATAACGCATAACGCATAACGCATAACGCATAACGCATAACGCAGAACGCATAACGCATAACGCATGACGCATAACGCATAACGCATAACGCATAACGCATAACGCATAACGCATAACGCATAACGCATAACGCATAACGCATAACGCATAACGCATAACGCATAACGCATAACGCATAACGAATAACGCATATCGCATAACGTATAACGCTTAACGCATAACGCATAACGCATAACGCATAACGCATAACGCATAACGCATAACGCATAACGCATAACGTTCAATGAAAAAGTCATAACGCATAACGCATATCGCATAACCCGTAAAGCACAACGCATAAGACATAACGCATAACGCATAACACATAACGCATAACGCATAACGCATAACGCATAACGCATAACGCATAACGCATAACGCATAACGCATAACGCATAACGCATAACGCATAACGCATAACGCATAACGCATAACGCATAACGCATAACGCATAACGCATAACGCATAACGCATAACGCATAACGCATAACGCATAACGCATAACGCATAACGCATGACGCATAACGCAGAACGCATAACGCATAACGCATGACGCATAACGCATAACGCATAACGCATAACGCATAACGCATAACGCATAACGCATAACGCATAACGCATAACGCATAACGCATAACGCATAACGCATAACGCATAACGCATAACGCATAACGCATAACGCATAACGCATAACGCATAACGCATAACGCATAACGCATAACGCATAACGAATAACGCATATCGCATAACGTATAACGCTTAACGCATAACGCATAACGCATAACGCATAACGCATAACGCATAACGCATAACGCATAACGCATAACGCATAACGCATAACGTTCAATGAAAAAGTCATAACGCATAACGCATATCGCATAACCCGTAAAGCACAACGCATAAGACATAACGCATAACGCATAACACATAACGCATAACGCATAACGCATAACGCATAACGCATAACGCATAACGCATAACACATAACGCATAACGCATATCGCATAACGTATAACGCTTAACGCATAACGCATAACGCATAACGCATAACGCATAACGCATAACGCATAACGCATAACGCATAACGCATAACGCATTACGCATAACGCATAACGCATAACGCATAACGCATAACGCATAACGCATAACGCATAACGCATAACGCATAACGCATAACGCATAACGCATAACGCATAACGCATAACGCATAACGCATAACGCATAACGCATAACGCATGACGCATAACGCAGAACGCATGACGCATGACGCATGACGCATGACGCATAACGCATAACGCATAACGCATAACGCATAACGCATAACGCATAACGCATAACGCATAACGCATAACGCATAACGCATAACGCATAACGCATAACGCATAACGCATAACGCATAACGCATAACGCATAACGCATAACGCATAACGCATAACGCATAACGCATAACGCATAACGCATAACGCATAACGCATAACGCATAACGCATAACGCATAACGCATAACGCATAACGCATAACGCATAACGCATAACGCATAACGCATAACGCATAACGCATAACGCATAACGCATAACGCATAACGCATAACGCATGACGCATAACGCAGAACGCATAACGCATAACGCATGACGCATAACGCATAACGCATAACGCATAACGCATAACGCATAACGCATAACGCATAACGCATAACGCATAACGCATAACGAATAACGCATATCGCATAACGTATAACGCTTAACGCATAACGCATAACGCATAACGCATAACGCATAACGCATAACGCATAACGCATAACGCATAACGTTCAATGAAAAAGTCATAACGCATAACGCATATCGCATAACCCGTAAAGCACAACGCATAAGACATAACGCATAACGCATAACACATAACGCATAACGCATAACGCATAACGCATAACGCATAACGCATAACGCATAACGCATAACGCATAACGCATAACACATAACGCATAACGCATATCGCATAACGTATAACGCTTAACGCATAACGCATAACGCATAACGCATAACGCATAACGCATAACGCATAACGCATTACGCATAACGCATAACGCATAACGCATAACGCATAACGCATAACGCATAACGCATAACGCATAACGCATAACGCATAACGCATAACGCATAACGCATAACGCATAACGCATAACGCATAACGCATAACGCATAACGCATAACGCATAACGCATAACGCATAACGCATAACGCATAACGCATAACGCATAACGCATAACGCATAACGCATAACGCATAACGCATAACGCATAACGCATAACGCATAACGCATAACGCATAACGCATAACGCATAACGCATAACGCATAACGCATAACGCATAACGCATCACGCATAACGCATAACGCATAACGCATAACGCATAACGCATAACGCATAACGCATAACGCATAACGCATAACGCATAACGCATAACGCATAACGCATAACGCATGACGCATAACGCATAACGCAGAACGCATAACGCATGACGCATGACGCATAACGCATAACGCATAACGCATAACGCATAACGCATAACGCATAACGCATAACGCATAACGCATAACGCATAACGCATAACGCATAACGCATAACGCATAACGCATAACGCATAACGCATAACGCATAACGCATAACGCATAACGCATAACGCATAACGCATAACGCATAACGCATAACGCATAACGCATAACGCATAACGCATAACGCATAACGCATAACGCATAACGCATAACGCATAACGCATAACGCATAACGAATAACGCATAACGCATAACGCATAACGCATAACGCATAACGCGTAACGCGTAACGCGTAACGCGTAACGCGTAACGCGTAACGCGTAACGCTTAACGCATAACGCATAACGCATAACGCATAACGCATAACGCATAACGCATAACGCATAACGCATAACGCATAACGCATAACGCATAACGCATAACGCATAACGCATAACGCATAACGCATAACGCATAACGCATAACGCATAACGCATAACGCATAACGCATAACGCATAACGCATAACGCATAACGCATAACGCATAACGCATAACGCATAACGCATAACGCATAACGCATAACGCATAACGCATAACGCATAACGCATAACGCATAACGCATAACGCATGACGCATAACGCATAACGCATAACGCATAACGCATAACGCATAACGAATAACGCATATCGCATAACGTATAACGCTTAACGCATAACGCACAACGCATAACGCATAACGCATAACGCATAACGCATAACGCATGACGCATAACGAATAACGCATAACGCATAACGCATAACGCATAACGCATAACGCATAACGTTCAATGAAAAAGTCATAACGCAGAACGCATATCGCATAACCCGTAAAGCACAACGCATAACACATAACGCATAACGCATAACGCATAACGCATAACGCATAACGCATAACGCATAACGCATAACGCATAACGCATAACGCATAACGCATAACGCATAACGCATAACGCATAACGCATAACGCATAACGCATAACGCATAACGCATAACGCATAACGCATAACGCATAACGCATAACGCATAACGCATAACGCATAACGCATAACGCATAACGCATAACGCATAACGCATAACGCATAACGCATAACGCATAACGCATAACGCATAACGCATAACGCATAACGCATAACGCATAACGCATAACGCATAACGCATAACGCATAACGCATAACGCATAACGCATAACGCATAACGCATAACGCATAACGCATAACGCATAACGCATAACGCATAACGCATAACGCATAACGCATAACGCATAACGCATAACGCATAACGCATAACGCATAACGCATGACGCATAACGCAGAACGCATAACGCATAACGCATGACGCATAACGCATAACGCATAACGCATAACGCATAACGCATAACGCATAACGCATAACGCATAACGCATAACGCATAACGCATAACGCATAACGCATAACGCATAACGCATAA
Source organism: Lasioglossum baleicum (assembly GCF_051020765.1). Lineage (NCBI taxonomy): Eukaryota > Metazoa > Arthropoda > Insecta > Hymenoptera > Halictidae > Lasioglossum > Lasioglossum baleicum. Next base: position 234,744 of record NW_027469227.1, read on the forward strand.
CGCATAACGCATAACGCATAACGCATAACGCATAACGCATAACGCATAACGCATAACGCATAACGAATAACGCATATCGCATAACGTATAACGCTTAACGCATAACGCATAACGCATAACGCATAACGCATAACGCATAACGCATAACGCATAACGTTCAATGAAAAAGTCATAACGCATAACGCATATCGCATAACCCGTAAAGCACAACGCATAAGACATAACGCATAACGCATAACACATAACGCATAACGCATAACGCATAACGCATAACGCATAACGCATAACGCATAACGCATAACGCATAACGCATAACGCATAACGCATAACACATAACGCATAACGCATATCGCATAACGTATAACGCTTAACGCATAACGCATAACGCATAACGCATAACGCATAACGCATAACGCATAACGCATAACGCATAACGCATAACGCATAACGCATAACGCATAACGCATAACGCATAACGCATAACGCATAACGCATAACGCATAACGCATAACGCATAACGCATAACGCATAACGCATAACGCATAACGCATAACGCATAACGCATAACGCATAACGCATAACGCATAACGCATAACGCATAACGCATAACGCATAACGCATAACGCATAACGCATAACGCATAACGCATAACGCATAACGCATAACGCATAACGCATAACGCATAACGCATAACGCATAACGCATAACGCATAACGCATAACGCATAACGCATAACGCATAACGCATAACGCATAACGCATAACGCATAACGCATAACGCATAACGCATAACGCATAACGCATAACGCATAACGCATAACGCATAACGCATAACGCATAACGCATGACGCATAACGCAGAACGCATAACGCATAACGCATGACGCATAACGCATAACGCATAACGCATAACGCATAACGCATAACGCATAACGCATAACGCATAACGCATAACGCATAACGCATAACGCATAACGCATAACGCATAACGCATAACGCATAACGCATAACGCATAACGCATAACGCATAACGCATAACGCATAACGAATAACGCATATCGCATAACGTATAACGCTTAACGCATAACGCATAACGCATAACGCATAACGCATAACGCATAACGCATAACGCATAACGTTCAATGAAAAAGTCATAACGCATAACGCATATCGCATAACCCGTAAAGCACAACGCATAAGACATAACGCATAACGCATAACACATAACGCATAACGCATAACGCATAACGCATAACGCATAACGCATAACGCATAACGCATAACGCATAACACATAACGCATAACGCATATCGCATAACGTATAACGCTTAACGCATAACGCATAACGCATAACGCATAACGCATAACGCATAACGCATAACGCATAACGCATAACGCATAACGCATAACGCATAACGCATAACGCATAACGCATAACGCATAACGCATAACGCATAACGCATAACGCATAACGCATAACGCATAACGCATAACGCATAACGCATAACGCATAACGCATAACGCATAACGCATAACGCATAACGCATAACGCATAACGCATAACGCATAACGCATAACGCATAACGCATAACGCATAACGCATAACGCATAACGCATAACGCATAACGCATAACGCATAACGCATAACGCATAACGCATAACGCATAACGCATAACGCATAACGCAGAACGCATAACGCATAACGCATGACGCATAACGCATAACGCATAACGCATAACGCATAACGCATAACGCATAACGCATAACGCATAACGCATAACGCATAACGCATAACGCATAACGCATAACGCATAACGCATAACGCATAACGCATAACGCATAACGCATAACGCATAACGCATAACGAATAACGCATATCGCATAACGTATAACGCTTAACGCATAACGCATAACGCATAACGCATAACGCATAACGCATAACGCATAACGCATAACGCATAACGCATAACGTTCAATGAAAAAGTCATAACGCATAACGCATATCGCATAACCCGTAAAGCACAACGCATAAGACATAACGCATAACGCATAACACATAACGCATAACGCATAACGCATAACGCATAACGCATAACGCATAACGCATAACACATAACGCATAACGCATATCGCATAACGTATAACGCTTAACGCATAACGCATAACGCATAACGCATAACGCATAACGCATAACGCATAACGCATAACGCATTACGCATAACGCATAACGCATAACGCATAACGCATAACGCATAACGCATAACGCATAACGCATAACGCATAACGCATAACGCATAACGCATAACGCATAACGCATAACGCATAACGCATAACGCATAACGCATAACGCATAACGCATGACGCATAACGCAGAACGCATGACGCATGACGCATGACGCATGACGCATAACGCATAACGCATAACGCATAACGCATAACGCATAACGCATAACGCATAACGCATAACGCATAACGCATAACGCATAACGCATAACGCATAACGCATAACGCATAACGCATAACGCATAACGCATAACGCATAACGCATAACGCATAACGCATAACGCATAACGCATAACGCATAACGCATAACGCATAACGCATAACGCATAACGCATAACGCATAACGCATAACGCATAACGCATAACGCATAACGCATAACGCATAACGCATAACGCATAACGCATAACGCATAACGCATAACGCATAACGCATAACGCATAACGCATAACGCATAACGCATAACGCATAACGCATAACGCATAACGCATAACGCATAACGCATAACGCATAACGCATAACGCATAACGCATAACGCATAACGCATAACGCATAACGCATAACGCATAACGCATAACGCATAACGCATAACGCATAACGCATAACGCATGACGCATAACGCAGAACGCATAACGCATAACGCATGACGCATAACGCATAACGCATAACGCATAACGCATAACGCATAACGCATAACGCATAACGCATAACGCATAACGCATAACGCATAACGCATAACGCATAACGCATAACGCATAACGAATAACGCATATCGCATAACGTATAACGCTTAACGCATAACGCATAACGCATAACGCATAACGCATAACGCATAACGCATAACGCATAACGCATAACGCATAACGCATAACGTTCAATGAAAAAGTCATAACGCATAACGCATATCGCATAACCCGTAAAGCACAACGCATAAGACATAACGCATAACGCATAACACATAACGCATAACGCATAACGCATAACGCATAACGCATAACGCATAACGCATAACGCATAACGCATAACGCATAACACATAACGCATAACGCATATCGCATAACGTATAACGCTTAACGCATAACGCATAACGCATAACGCATAACGCATAACGCATAACGCATAACGCATAACGCATAACGCATAACGCATAACGCATAACGCATAACGCATAACGCATAACGCATAACGCATAACGCATAACGCATAACGCATAACGCATAACGCATAACGCATAACGCATAACGCATAACGCATAACGCATAACGCATAACGCATAACGCATAACGCATAACGCATAACGCATAACGCATAACGCATAACGCATAACGCATAACGCATAACGCATAACGCATAACGCATAACGCATAACGCATAACGCATAACGCATAACGCATAACGCATAACGCATAACGCATAACGCATAACGCATAACGCATAACGCATAACGCATAACGCATAACGCATAACGCATAACGCATAACGCATAACGCATAACGCATAACGCATAACGCATAACGCATAACGCATAACGCATAACGCATAACGCATAACGCATAACGCATAACGCATAACGCATAACGCATAACGCATAACGCATAACGCATAACGCATAACGCATAACGCATAACGCATAACGCATAACGCATAACGCATAACGCATAACGCATAACGCATAACGCATAACGCATAACGCATAACGCATAACGCATAACGCATAACGCATAACGCATAACGCATAACGCATAACGCATAACGCATAACGCATAACGCATAACGCATAACGCATAACGCATAACGCATAACGCATGACGCATGACGCATAACGCATAACGCATAACGCATAACGCATAACGCATAACGCATAACGCATAACGCATAACGCATAACGCATAACGCATAACGCATGACGCATAACGCAGAACGCATAACGCATAACGCATGACGCATGACGCATAACGCATAACGCATAACGCATAACGCATAACGCATAACGCATAACGCATAACGCATAACGCATAACGCATAACGCATAACGCTTAACGCATAACGCATAACGCATAACGCGTAACGCGTAACGCCTAACGCACAACGCATAACGCATAACGCATAACGCGTAACGCATAACGCATAACGCATAACGCATAACGCATAACGCATAACGCATAACGCATAACGCATAACGCATAACGCATAACGCATAACGCATAACGCATAACGCATAACGCATAACGCATAACGCATGACGCATAACGCATAACGCATAACGCATAACGCATAACGCATAACGCATAACGCATAACGCATAACGCATAACGCATAACGCATAACGCATAACGCATAACGCATAACGAATAACGCATATCGCATAACGTATAACGCTTAACGCATAACGCATAACGCATAACGCATAACGCATAACGCATAACGCATAACGCATAACGCATAACGTTCAATGAAAAAGTCATAACGCATAACGCATATCGCATAACCCGTAAAGCACAACGCATAAGACATAACGCATAACGCATAACACATAACGCATAACGCATAACGCATAACGCATAACGCATAACGCATAACGCATAACGCATAACGCATAACGCATAACGCATAACGCATAACGCATAACGCATAACGCATAACGCATAACGCATAACGCATAACGCATAACGCATAACGCATAACGCATAACGCATAACGCATAACGCATAACGCATAACGCATAACGCATAACGCATAACGCATAACGCATAACGCATGACGCATAACGCAGAACGCATAACGCATAACGCATGACGCATAACGCATAACGCATAACGCATAACGCATAACGCATAACGCATAACGCATAACGCATAACGCATAACGCATAACGCATAACGCATAACGCATAACGCATAACGCATAACGCATAACGCATAACGCATAACGCATAACGCATAACGCATAACGAATAACGCATATCGCATAACGTATAACGCTTAACGCATAACGCATAACGCATAACGCATAACGCATAACGCATAACGCATAACGCATAACGCATAACGCATAACGTTCAATGAAAAAGTCATAACGCATAACGCATATCGCATAACCCGTAAAGCACAACGCATAAGACATAACGCATAACGCATAACACATAACGCATAACGCATAACGCATAACGCATAACGCATAACGCATAACGCATAACACATAACGCATAACGCATATCGCATAACGTATAACGCTTAACGCATAACGCATAACGCATAACGCATAACGCATAACGCATAACGCATAACGCATAACGCATTACGCATAACGCATAACGCATAACGCATAACGCATAACGCATAACGCATAACGCATAACGCATAACGCATAACGCATAACGCATAACGCATAACGCATAACGCATAACGCATAACGCATAACGCATAACGCATAACGCATAACGCATGACGCATAACGCAGAACGCATGACGCATGACGCATGACGCATGACGCATAACGCATAACGCATAACGCATAACGCATAACGCATAACGCATAACGCATAACGCATAACGCATAACGCATAACGCATAACGCATAACGCATAACGCATAACGCATAACGCATAACGCATAACGCATAACGCATAACGCATAACGCATAACGCATAACGCATAACGCATAACGCATAACGCATAACGCATAACGCATAACGCATAACGCATAACGCATAACGCATAACGCATAACGCATAACGCATAACGCATAACGCATAACGCATAACGCATAACGCATAACGCATAACGCATAACGCATAACGCATAACGCATAACGCATAACGCATAACGCATAACGCATAACGCATAACGCATAACGCATAACGCATAACGCATAACGCATAACGCATGACGCATAACGCAGAACGCATAACGCATAACGCATGACGCATAACGCATAACGCATAACGCATAACGCATAACGCATAACGCATAACGCATAACGCATAACGCATAACGCATAACGAATAACGCATATCGCATAACGTATAACGCTTAACGCATAACGCATAACGCATAACGCATAACGCATAACGCATAACGCATCACGCATAACGCATAACGCATAACGCATAACGTTCAATGAAAAAGTCATAACGCATAACGCATATCGCATAACCCGTAAAGCACAACGCATAAGACATAACGCATAACGCATAACACATAACGCATAACGCATAACGCATAACGCATAACGCATAACGCATAACGCATAACGCATAACGCATAACGCATAACACATAACGCATAACGCATATCGCATAACGTATAACGCTTAACGCATAACGCATAACGCATAACGCATAACGCATAACGCATAACGCATAACGCATTACGCATAACGCATAACGCATAACGCATAACGCATAACGCATAACGCATAACGCATAACGCATAACGCATAACGCATAACGCATAACGCATAACGCATAACGCATAACGCATAACGCATAACGCATAACGCATAACGCATAACGCATAACGCATAACGCATAACGCATAACGCATAACGCATAACGCATAACGCATAACGCATAACGCATAACGCATAACGCATAACGCATAACGCATAACGCATAACGCATAACGCATAACGCATAACGCATAACGCATAACGCATAACGCATCACGCATAACGCATAACGCATAACGCATAACGCATAACGCATAACGCATAACGCATAACGCATAACGCATAACGCATAACGCATGACGCATAACGCATAACGCAGAACGCAGAACGCATGACGCATGACGCATAACGCATAACGCATAACGCATAACGCATAACGCATAACGCATAACGCATAACGCATAACGCATAACGCATAACGCATAACGCATAACGCATAACGCATAACGCATAACGCATAACGCATAACGCATAACGCATAACGCATAACGCATAACGCATAACGCATAACGCATAACGCATAACGCATAACGCATAACGCATAACGCATAACGCATAACGCATAACGCATAACGCATAACGCATAACGCATAACGCATAACGAATAACGCATAACGCATAACGCATAACGCATAACGCGTAACGCGTAACGCGTAACGCGTAACGCGTAACGCGTAACGCTTAACGCATAACGCATAACGCATAACGCATAACGCATAACGCATAACGCATAACGCATAACGCATAACGCATAACGCATAACGCATAACGCATAACGCATAACGCATAACGCATAACGCATAACGCATAACGCATAACGCATAACGCATAACGCATAACGCATAACGCATAACGCATAACGCATAACGCATAACGCATAACGCATAACGCATAACGCATAACGCATAACGCATAACGCATAACGCATAACGCATAACGCATAACGCATAACGCATAACGCATAACGCATAACGCATAACGCATAACGCATAACGCATAACGCATAACGCATAACGCATGACGCATAACGCATAACGCATAACGCATAACGCATAACGCATAACGAATAACGCATATCGCATAACGTATAACGCTTAACGCATAACGCACAACGCATAACGCATAACGCATAACGCATAACGCATAACGCATAACGCATAACGCATAACGCATAACGTTCAATGAAAAAGTCATAACGCAGAACGCATATCGCATAACCCGTAAAGCACAACGCATAACACATAACGCATAACGCATAACGCATAACGCATAACGCATAACGCATAACGCATAACGCATAACGCATAACGCATAACGCATAACGCATAACGCATAACGCATAACGCATAACGCATAACGCATAACGCATAACGCATAACGCATAACGCATAACGCATAACGCATAACGCATAACGCATAACGCATAACGCATAACGCATAACGCATAACGCATAACGCATAACGCATAACGCATAACGCATAACGCATAACGCATAACGCATAACGCATAACGCATAACGCATAACGCATAACGCATAACGCATAACGCATAACGCATAACGCATAACGCATAACGCATCACGCATAACGCATAACGCATAACGCATAACGCATAACGCATAACGCATAACGCATAACGCATAACGCATAACGCATAACGCATAACGCATAACGCATGACGCATAACGCAGAACGCATAACGCATAACGCATAACGCATAACGCATCACGCATAACGCATAACGCATAACGCATAACGCATAACGCATAACGCATAACGCATAACGCATAACGCATAACGCATAACGCATAACGCATAACGCATAACGCATAACGCATAACGCATAACGCATAACGCATCACGCATAACGCATAACGCATAACGCATAACGCATAACGCATAACGCATCACGCATAACGCATAACGCATAACGCATAACGCATAACGCATAACGCATAACGCATAACGCATAACGCATAACGCATAACGCATAACGCATAACGCATAACGCATAACGCATAATGTTTAGCCGCGGAACTGTGGGTTCACGACTGTTCCGGATCACTGCCCGCCAAGTTAATCTTGGGCAGCTAGTTCAAATGATAGAATGATCGCAAAAGACAATAATTGATTCGCTTGACTTGATATCGCATGAATACGTTAATGGAAGCGTTTCGTCCCGGACCTGCTAGTGGACTCGTCAGTAAGGCTGATCTAGCAGGCCCTGCCTTATACGCGCGCAGATGATAATATGAGGATTCGCGTTTGTAATTGAACGCACGCGAGGGATCTCGATTGATTTGATCCGGTTCGCGAGGGATTTCGACCGACGCGATCCCGGTTTGTCGGATGTCCTGATCACTGGACGACGAACTACCGTGATGCTAACTTTGCACATGTTATGAACGATTGACAAGACAACGGCTCGTGCGTTGTACTTGTCTACCCGAGGACTGGAGAATGTCACGGCGTTAGAGCGTAAAACTCAACTGAGCGATTTCATCTTCCAGTCCTGGCGCGATGCTCGTTGGATTCTCGAATATGAAATAAGATGCACTGATTGGTTCCTGCAGAAAGTTGCATTTCCCAATCAGTACACACTTTGACTCCTAGGACCTCCTTCCCGTAGCTCAGAATGAGGCCCTAGGAAGGAGGAGTGGGGCGAGATCTTACTCGGTCGACGACACGACGGTTCCAGGTAATTCGAGACCCTGCGTAACGGTCGCGGACGGTCCTTCGGAGGAACAAAATTTATGACACCGTGTAATTTCGAGGGTGTAGAAAAAACTGAACGTTAAACAGATGCCTTGACTGGTCGCCGAATGACCCTAGTTGTTTAATCCTTGAGGAGGATATTTAGGCACGTTCGCATCATAAATCCTGTCCGAAGGAAACCTACGAATTCTATTCCGGTACGACGGAACATGCTCCCCCACGTTGATCGATCCGATCGATCAATATTAAATTCTAGTAGAAAACATGTAATTGACGCTAACGCGTAGCACCGCGCGGTTGTGCTCGGTTTGTATATAAAATAATTGCGAATTGTAACGTTGCGCGTATAAACATGATGATGTTTGGATCATCACTGCGTGAATGCTGCAGTGATGTTCGATTTGCGTATTGTGTGTTCCGCTGAAATCAGTTTAGGTAAGATATACACATTAAAGAATCACCAATCAGGAAATGGCCATGAGTAAGACTGTTGAATTGTTCGGATCTGACGAGATCGATATACGAGAACAGTTTACGAACGTTTAAATGTTGCTAACAACATAGTGAATTGGTTATACGTGAATACTGGCTGCCGACGACACGTTTGTCGTGATGTTTGGAAGATTTGATAATTGATTCCAATAATACCGATATGGTAGTGAAACGCAACTAGATTTTGAAGAAATCTAGTCTAAAGGACATGAGAAAGTGTCGCGATTTCTTGTCTTTGAATGAAAGCTGACTCGTTGCATCAGTTCGTTATCTGTGATGTTGAAATCCGTACCGTTATCCGAATGAATGTTTCGAAAGTGTAACGTTTGGCGACGAATCGTAGGAAAGTCGCGATGAAGACCTCGTTGGTTAGGTCGCTAGCTGTGTTTCTGCGATATAGTAGCGGCCGCGAGGGATCTTGACTGATGCCACGAGATCCCGTTTTGTAACGTGCTTTGTCCCGTTGGAGAAACAAGAGATCAATGTGTCAGAGTTCGATTGAGAGTGTTAAAGTGGACTGTGCTAAGGACTGATGAATGAATTCGGCTTCGAGTCCTCTGGCGAGTTTGTAGAACTCCTCTGTATGCGAGAGGGCGTATGACTCGTGACGCCCTTCTTTGTAGGGAGAAGGTGTCGAGAATAGACTGCGCTACGGACTGATGAGTATCACAATGTGTGAATTCGACTTCCAGTCCTGTCGCGAGTTTGTACTGTACACTCGCCTTGGCTAAGAGCGCAAGAAGTCAGTTTACTTCGCTTGTATTGGGATGATACAAGAAGTGTGGCGCTGGATTGAACTGCAGCGCGCGTAGCTTCGCTTGTATTTGTAAGATACAAGGAGTGTGGCGCTGGATTGAACTGTAGAGCGCGTAGCTTCGCTTGTATTTGTAAGATACAAGGAGTGTGGCGCTGGATTGAACTGCAGCGCGCGTAGCTTCGCTTGTATTTGTAAGATACAAGGAGTGTGGCGCTGGATTGAACACTGAACTGAGTTAACGCTGGTCGACTGCTTGGAATGTGTTAAAATGACAACTGTGATTTTAGCTGTGACAAGCCCGTTATTTAGTAAGTCGGAAAAGTGGCCAATCAGCGGTCGCGCACGAACCGTTAGAAGTCGTCGGCCGTTTGAAATATTCACTCACGATCAGACGCTCTGTATGTATGGATATAACTGCGACTACTTCGTCCAAAAGGCTTGAAGAAAATACTTAAGCGATATATTATATGAAAGGAGTATTTTCAGTTAGAGTGTTTTTGTTAAGAGTTCTGCAAAGATGCAGTTATTTACCTTGTATTAACGTACATCAAGGAAAATGTAAAGTTGTGAAGTTAAGCACGTGGCGTCTACCTCTCACCTCCACGCAAATATAATAATTTAACAGAATGAATTGATGATGACATCTATTCGAAAGCTTGGGACGAACTGTGTTGCGAACTCGTTCTGAGTGCTCAATCGGCCTGAAGAGATGGGTGTCTCTTGGATGTTAAGAAGAATGTGTATTGCTTGGTTAATGCCGAATGGTGCATTTCCCAATCAACAACCTCCAACTCTGACGCATGATCGAATGATTTGACGCGTGATTCTAGTGTAGAATTGACTTGTATATTTGACGCGTAGGTCGATATGACTGACGTGACTTGACGTGATTTAACGCCCTTTGATGTGACTTGACGCGACGTGACGCGGTTTGACGTGGTTTATCTGTTGATTGAATGTATAGTTTGACGGAATGTCAAATAGATTGAGTGTCAATTCAATTGAACGTTAGTTTGACTGAATGTCAGTTTAATTGAATGTGAGTTGGTTGAGTGTGAGTTCAACTGTATGTGAGTGTCGAATGTCGAATTTATTGTATGTGTTAACAATTGGTGCAGACGGTACGTTTTCTGGGAATAATAACGTGCCACGAGTTGTTTACTCGGCATTTGTACCGATAATCCGTCCTTTGTAGCGACGAAATTCGTATTGTTGACCGAATAAGATTCCGAAAGGTTACCGTTAATACCTCGTGGTCAATCGCGAAGTATGTTTAGGTACACGACCTTTGTTGAGCGTAGGTAAAACATCATCGCGTGAATCTTACTTCTGGTCCGATTTTTAAGTGGTTGTTTGTTCACGTGAAAATGACCGTACTAAGCCACGCGGTGGTTTACGACTGGCCGACCCTCGAAGACGGGTGTCGCAGGTAAGATGAAGGTCAATCATCCCGGGAATCCGAGACATGGTCGAATGACTTGAGACGAACTGTGCTTAATCCGCGAGGGTGTACCCTTGGTCCGGCTGGTCCAAGGCAAGCCATAAAAGGGGACCGTTACTAGAAAGTCTTTAGTCTTGTGTAGAAATATACAAAAAACAAAATTGCCCGTTGGGCCTACATCTGGGATGGTAAATACCGATAATGTGTTTTGCCTTCGGGAAGGTCTCTTTATTCTGAATCCATGAAAGTCCGTTATCGTGATCTGATCATAAAAACGAGGGTACGTTGGAAGTTTTAGTGTAATGGTTTTTCGCGACAAAAACCTTTCCGTTTAAAGGGACACAAACATATAACAAAGGAATGTAAGACTTCATTTCTTAGCTGCTATTTCGTTCGCTCAGGTATACGAATCTTGCGATGAACACTGTTCTGCGACGGAACAGATCAATAATGAATATGACACATCTTGACTCACATTATGCTGATAAGTTTGCCCTACTAGATTGTGCATCGTCCATGGCTGGAAGCGGTGCTAATTTTGTGACGTGTGATTTGTTTGTGGATTTGACGCATTGACGTGATGCGTAAACTTGATTTGATTTGTCTGTCGATCGAGTATGTGGTCGAGATCAATGTCTTGATTTGAATGTCAATTTGATTAACTGTAGATTGCTCGACTGTCAGTTTCCTACTATGTCGGCCACGCGTTTGTTTATCCGCGATCGCGCGTTGTCGCGTTTTTGTTCATTCGCGATCGCGTGTTGTTGCGTTTGTTGCTCGCCAAATGAAGATTGGGCAACTGATTCAAGAATGCGACTGATTAGAAGAGATCGCGTGTCTCCCGGACCTGTTAGAGGATTGTACAGCAAGATTGTCAACAGATCCTGCCTTGTGGTCGCGCGGATCTTCGGTCGATCTGTATTGCCTTCGACTTGCACGATATCGACTGCGAGAGAGTAGGACAGCACCGCGCAATTTCACGTGCGCGAGAATGATTCGATTCAAGAGTGCGATGCGGTATTTTGCATGAAGTAAATTAATGTGGATAGACCTGAGCCGGTCCGCGTGTCCGCGTGTATAAAGGTATCGTGTGCTCTTTGTTCCCGTTGTGAAGTCTATGACGTTTGATTCGTTCGCGTCGTTGAGTTTCGCGAGGCGATTGAACTCGATGTTGTTCCGTGATCGTAAATCGCCTTCGAATTTGATCGAGTCTGTATGAATGTAAGTAAGCGAAAAGGCGCGATCTTTGGAACGCAAGAGGGGTTGCTGATCCCTTTCGATAATCTTGGTTGGAACGTATGCGTGCATTTGATACTATGCGTGCGGACCCGATAACGGCGATCCGTGTTGATCTGTATTAGTGACTCGTCTTGTCTTATAGAGCAAGAAGTCTGTAGTACTTCGCTTGTATTTGTAAGATACAAGAAGTACGGCTTGCTTGAAACACTGACTGAGAACTGTATTCGACTGCTTGGAAGATTCGATGGTATCGATCATTCGAAAGCTAGAAACGAATTAACAGTCCTCGTCTCGAGTGCTCAATCCGCCAGAGGAAGAGGTTGACCTTTGACAAGGAAAGGGAAGTAGAGTCCATTGTAATGAGGAAAAGAGCTGTCCGGATGATTCAAATATAATTGCGCGTATCGGAAGTTCGATCGATCGTGAAGCTCGTGAGGATATCATTCGTGATGTCTTATTTCGTAATAGGATATGCGATTGTGTGCGATGACTTGAATCGTTTCGAGAATGCGACGAATTGTCCGGCATGGCGGTGCGTTTAATAATCGCGAGGTGTGATGTAAACCAGAGCGCGATGGTTGTCGTACGTTTCCACCAAATGAGCTTACACGGCTTGTAGTTTTCGTCGGTAGTCGTAAATGTCTCGATCGTTGATTTGGCCTTTACGGAAATACACTTTATGATGTTATGGGTGTACGTAGACAGCGCGAGCGAGTCGTTCGTGATTCTCGCGTATGTTATTCGAAGGTTAATCTAATGTTGCAAACAATTGTGCCGTGTCCGCGATTACGTCGTTGTATGAAACGGTCGCGGCTTCGCGTTCGGTCTCGTTTTCGTTCTTGTTGAATTCTTCGCAATGTCCGAATTCGTCTTGAATATCGTTGAGGAAGCCGATTGTTTCCTCCAGCGTTTGACGCGTTCGCGAAGTTGTTCACGTCACGTTCCGTGGTGGAATCTCGAAACTCTTCGAGGTAGTTTGCGATGATCGTTATTTGTGACTATAAAGACAAGTCGTTCTGCTTTAAAATGCGGATACTCGCGTTGGCTCGTTTCGTACGCGTTAGCCATTGTAATTCTCGTAACGCGTGTGAATATGAGAAATTGCCAATTGTGTGAGAGTTCCTGATTAGTAAATTCAATAACGTGTCTACCTTGTACTGATGTGGTTCGAATGCGAATGATTCTGATAGTATGTTGTGTTCGAATGAGTCTCGGCGTCGACGACTGTTTAGAATGGCTTCTCGGCGACGATGTGTGTTACTGCGGCTAAGGCTGGTTGCTTCCTTTAACGTGGTTGCGTGAACTGACGGATGCTGCAGACCACTGTTCGAATGTCTTGTACATTATTGTTTGTGCACGATTGTCTTTTGCACGAACTGCACTCACTAGGCCGCTGATCCGGCTCGAAGGACCAAAATGTTTAGCCGCGGAACTGTGGGTTCACGACTGTTCCGGATCACTGCCCGCCAAGTTAATCTTGGGCAGCTAGTTCAAATGATAGAATGATCGCAAAAGACAATAATTGATTCGCTTGACTTGATATCGCATGAATACGTTAATGGAAGCGTTTCGTCCCGGACCTGCTAGTGGACTCGTCAGTAAGGCTGATCTAGCAGGCCCTGCCTTATACGCGCGCAGATGATAATATGAGGATTCGCGTTTGTAATTGAACGCACGCGAGGGATCTCGATTGATTTGATCCGGTTCGCGAGGGATTTCGACCGACGCGATCCCGGTTTGTCGGATGTCCTGATCACTGGACGACGAACTACCGTGATGCTAACTTTGCACATGTTATGAACGATTGACAAGACAACGGCTCGTGCGTTGTACTTGTCTACCCGAGGACTGGAGAATGTCACGGCGTTAGAGCGTAAAACTCAACTGAGCGATTTCGTCTTCCAGTCCTGGCGCGATGCTCGTTGGATTCTCGAATATGAAATAAGATGCACTGATTGGTTCCTGCAGAAAGTTGCATTTCCCAATCAGTACACACTTTGACTCCTAGGACCTCCTTCCCGTAGCTCAGAATGAGGCCCTAGGAAGGAGGAGTGGGGCGAGATCTTACTCGGTCGACGACACGACGGTTCCAGGTAATTCGAGACCCTGCGTAACGGTCGCGGACGGTCCTTCGGAGGAACAAAATTTATGACACCGTGTAATTTCGAGGGTGTAGAAAAAACTGAACGTTAAACAGATGCCTTGACTGGTCGCCGAATGACCCTAGTTGTTTAATCCTTGAGGAGGATATTTAGGCACGTTCGCATCATAAATCCTGTCCGAAGGAAACCTACGAATTCTATTCCGGTACGACGGAACACATAACGCATAACGCATAACGCATAACGCATAACGCATAACGCATAACGCATAACGCATAACGCATAACGCATAACGCATAACGCATAACGCATAACGCAGAACGCATAACGCATAACGCAGAACGCATAACGCATAACGCATAACGCATAACGCATAACGCATAACGCATAACGCATAACGCATAACGCATAACGCATAACGCATAACGCATAACGCATAACGCATAACGCATAACGCATAACGCATAACGCATAACGCATAACGCATAACGCATAACGCATAACGCATAACGCATAACGCATAACGCATAACGCATAACGCATAACGCTTAACGCATAACGCATAACGCATAACGCATAACGCATAACGCATAACGCATAACGCATAACGCATAACGCATAACGCATAACGCATAACGCATAACGCATAACGCATAACGCATAACGCATAACGCATAACGCATAACGCATAACGCATAACGCATAACGCATAACGCATAACGCATAACGCATAACGCATAACGCATAACGCATAACGTTCAATGAAAAAGTCATAACGCATAACGCATATCTCATAACCCGTAAAGCACAACGCATAACACATAACGCATAACGCATAACACATAACGCATAACGCATAACGCATAACGCATAACGCATAACGCATAACGCATAACGCATAACGCATAACACATAACGCATAACGCATATCGCATAACTTATAACGCTTAACGCATAACGCATAACGCGTAACGCGTAACGCATAACGCATAACGCATAACGCATAACGCATAACGCATAACGCATAACGCATAACGCATAACGCATAACGCATAACGCATAACGCATAACGCATAACGCATAACGCATAACGCATAACACATAACGCATAACGGATAACGCATGACGCATAACGCATAACGCATAACGCATAACGCATAACGCATAACGCATAACGCATAACGCATAACGCATAACGCATAACGCATAACGCATAACGCATAACGCATAACGTTCAATGAAAAAGTCATAACGCATAACGCATATCGCATAACCCGTAAAGCACAACGCATAACACATAACGCATAACGCATCACACATAACGCATAACGCATAACGCATAACGCATAACGCATAACGCATAACGCATAACGCATAACGCATAACGCATAACGCATAACGCATAACGCATAACGCATAACGCATAACGCATAACGCATAACGCATAACGCATAACGCATAACACATAACGCATAACGCATATCGCATAACGTATAACGCTTAACGCATAACGCATAACGCGTAACGCGTAACGCATAACGCCTAACGCATAACGCATAACGCGTAACGCATAACGCATAACGCATAACGCATAACGCATAACGCATAACGCATAACGCATAACGCATAACGCATAACGCATAACGCATAACGCATAACGCATAACGCATAACGCATAACGCATAACGCATAACGCATAACGCATAACGCATAACGCATAACGCATAACGCATAACGCATAACGCATAACGCATAACGCATAACGCATAACGCATAACGCATAACGCATAACGCATAACGCATAACGCATAACGCATAACGCATAACGCATAACGCATAACGCATAACGCATAACGCATAACGCATAACGCATAACGCATAACGCATAACGCATAACGCATAACGCATAACGCATAACGCATAACGCATAACGCATAACGCATAACGCATAACGCATAACGCATAACGCATAACGCATAACGCATAACGCATAACGCATAACGCATAACGCATAACGCATAACGCATAACGCATAACGCATAACGCATAACGCATAACGCATAACGCATAACGCATAACGCATAACGCATAACGCATAACGCATAACGCATAACGCATAACGCATAACGCATAACGCATAACGCATAACGCATAACGCATAACGCATAACGCATAACGCATAACGCATAACGCATAACGCATAACGCATAACGCATAACGCATATCGCATAACGCATAACGTTCAATGAAAAAGTCATAACGCATAACGCATATCGCATAACCCGTAAAGCACAACGCATAACACATAACGCATAACGCATAACACATAACGCATAACGCATAACGCATAACGCATACCGCATAACGCATAACGCATAACGCATAACACATAACGCATAACGCATATCGCATAACGTATAACGCTTAACGCATAACGCATAACGCATAACGCGTAACGCGTAACGCATAACGCCTAACGCATAACGCATAACGCATAACGCATAACGCATAACGCATAACGCATAACGCATAACGCATAACGCATAACGCATAACGCATAACGCATAACGCATAACGCATAACGCATAACGCATAACGCATAACGCATAACGCATAACGCATAACGCATAACGCATAACGCATAACGCATAACGCATAACGCATAACGCATAACGCATAACGTTCAATGAAAAAGTCATAACGCATAACGCATATCGCATAACCCGTAAAGCACAACGCATAACACATAACGCATAACGCATCACACATAACGCATAACACATAACGCATAACGCATAACGCATAACGCATAACGCATAACGCATAACGCATAACGCATAACGCATAACGCATAACGCATAACGCATAACGCATAACGCATAACGCATAACGCATAACGCATAACACATAACGCATAACGCATATCGCATAACGTATAACGCTTAACGCATAACGCATAACGCGTAACGCGTAACGCATAACGCCTAACGCATAACGCATAACGCATAACGCATAACGCATAACGCATAACGCATAACGCATAACGCATAACGCATAACGCATAACGCATAACGCATAACGCATAACGCATAACGCATAACGCATAACGCATAACGCATAACGCATAACGCATAACGCATAACGCATAACGCATAACGCATAACGCATAACGCATAACGCATAACGCATAACGCATAACGCATAACGCATAACGCATAACGCATAACGCATAACGCATAACGCATAACGCATAACGCATAACGCATAACGCATAACGCATAACGCATAACGCATAACGCATAACGCATAACGCATAACGCATAACGCATAACGCATAACGCATAACGCATAACGCATAACGCATAACGCATAACGCATAACGCATAACGCATAACGCATAACGCATAACGCATAACGCATAACGCATAACGCATAACGCATAACGCATAACGCATAACGCATAACGCATAACGCATAACGCATAACGCATAACGCATAACGCATAACGCATAACGCATAACGCATAACGCATAACGCATAACGCATAACGCATAACGCATAACGCATAACGCATAACGCATAACGCATAACGCATAACGCATAACGCATAACGCATAACGCATAACGCATAACGCATAACGCATAACGCATAACGCATAACGCATAACGCATAACGCATAACGCATAACGCATAACGCATGACGCATAACGCATGACGCATAACCCATAACGCATAACGCATAACGCATAACGCATAACGCATAACGCATAACGCATAACGCATAACGCATAACGCATAACGCATAACGCATAACGCATAACGCATAACGCATAACGCATAACGCATAACGCATAACGAATAACGCATATCGCATAACGTATAACGCTTAACGCATAACGCATAACGCATAACGCATAACGCATAACGCATAACGCATAACGCATAACGCATAACGCATAACGCATAACGCTTAACGCATAACGCATAACGCATAACGCATAACGCATAACGCATAACGCATAACGCATAACGCATAACGCATAACGCATAACGCATAACGCATAACGCATAACGCATAACGCATAACGTTCAATGAAAAAGTCATAACGCATAACGCATATCGCATAACCCGTAAAGCACAACGCATAACACATAACGCATAACGCATAACACATAACGCATAACGCATAACGCATAACGCATAACGCATAACGCATAACGCATAACGCATAACGCATAACACATAACGCATAACGCATATCGCATAACGTATAACGCTTAACGCATAACGCATAACGCGTAACGCGTAACGCATAACGCATAACGCATAACGCATAACGCATAACGCATAACGCATAACGCATAACGCATAAGGCATAACGCATAACGCATAACGCATAACGGATAACGCATAACGCATAACGCATAACGCATAACGCATAACGCATAACGCATAACGCATAACGCATAACGCATAACGCATAACGCATAACGCATAACGCATAACGCATAACGCATAACGTTCAATGAAAAAGTCATAACGCATAACGCATATCGCATAACCCGTAAAGCACAACGCATAACACATAACGCATAACGCATCACACATAACGCATAACGCATAACGCATAACGCATAACGCATAACGCACAACGCATAACGCATAACGCATAACGCATAACACATAACGCATAACGCATATCGCATAACGTATAACGCTTAACGCATAACGCGTAACGCGTAACGCGTAACGCATAACGCATAACGCATAACGCATAACGCATAACGCATAACGCATAACGCATAACGCATAACGCATAACGCATAACGCATAACGCATAACGCATAACGCATAACGCATAACGCATAACGCATAACGCATAACGCATAACGCATAACGCATAACGCATAACGCATAACGCATAACGCATAACGCATAACGCATAACGCATAACGCATAACGCATAACGCATGACGCATGACGCATAACGCATGACGCATAACGCATAACGCATAACGCATAACGCATAACGCATAACGCATAACGCATAACGCATAACGCATAACGCATAACGCATAACACATAACGCATAACGCATATCGCATAACGTATAACGCTTAACGCATAACGCATAACGCGTAACGCGTAACGCATAACGCATAACGCATAACGCATAACGCATAACGCATAACGCATAACGCATAACGCATAACGCATAACGCATAACGCATAAGGCATAACGCATAACGCATAACGCATAACGGATAACGCATAACGCTTAACGCATAACGCATAACGCATAACGCATAACGCATAACGCATAACGCATAACGCATAACGCATAACGCATAACGCATAACGCATAACGCATAACGCATAACGCATAACGCATAACGCATAACGCATATCGCATAACGTATAACGCTTAACGCATAACGCATAACGCATAACGCATAACGCATAACGCATAACGCGTAACGCATAACGGATAACGCATAACGGATAACGCATGGTGCATAACGCATAACGCATAACGCATAACGCATAACGCATAACGCATAACGCATAACGCATAACGCATAACGCATAACGCATAACGCATAACGCATAACGCATAACGCATAACGCATAACGCATAACGCATAACGCATAACGCATAACGCATAACGCATAACGCATAACGCATAACGCATAACGCATAACGCATAACGCATAACGCATAACGCATAACGCATAACGCATAACGCATAACGCATAACGAATAACGCATATCGCATAACGTATAACGCTTAACGCATAACGCATAACGCATAACGCATAACGCATAACGCATAACGCATAACGCATAACGCATAACGCATAACGCATAACGCTTAACGCATAACGCATAACGCATAACGCATAACGCATAACGCATAACGCATAACGCATAACGCATAACGCATAACGCATAACGCATAACGCATAACGCATAACGCATAACGCATAACGCATAACGTTCAATGAAAAAGTCATAACGCATAACGCATATCGCATAACCCGTAAAGCACAACGCATAACACATAACGCATAACGCATAACACATAACGCATAACGCATAACGCATAACGCATAACGCATAACGCATAACGCATAACGCATAACGCATAACACATAACGCATAACGCATATCGCATAACGTATAACGCTTAACGCATAACGCATAACGCGTAACGCGTAACGCATAACGCATAACGCATAACGTATAACGCATAACGCATAACGCATAACGCATAACGCATAACGCATAAGGCATAACGCATAACGCATAACGCATAACGGATAACGCATAACGCATAACGCATAACGCATAACGCATAACGCATAACGCATAACGCATAACGCATAACGCATAACGCATAACGCATAACGCATAACGCATAACGCATAACGTTCAATGAAAAAGTCATAACGCATAACGCATATCGCATAACCCGTAAAGCACAACGCATAACACATAACGCATAACGCATCACACATAACGCATAACGCATAACGCATAACGCATAACGCATAACGCACAACGCATAACGCATAACGCATAACGCATAACACATAACGCATAACGCATATCGCATAACGTATAACGCTTAACGCATAACGCGTAACGCGTAACGCGTAACGCATAACGCATAACGCATAACGCATAACGCATAACGCATAACGCATAACGCATAACGCATAACGCATAACGCATAACGCATAACGCATAACGCATAACGCATAACGCATAACGCATAACGCATAACGCATAACGCATAACGCATAACGCATAACGCATAACGCATAACGCATAACGCATAACGCATAACGCATAACGCATGACGCATAACGCATGACGCATAACGCATAACGCATAACGCATAACGCATAACGCATAACGCATAACGCATAACGCATAACGCATAACGCATAACGCATAACGCATAACGCATAACGCATAACGCATAACGCATAACGCATAACGCATAACGCATAACGCATAACGCATAACGCATAACGCATAACGCATAACGAATAACGCATATCGCATAACGTATAACGCTTAACGCATAACGCATAACGCATAACGCATAACGCATAACGCATAACGCATAACGCATAACGCATAACGCATAACGCATAACGCATAACGCATAACGCATAACGCATAACGCATAACGCATAACGCATAACGCATAACGCATAACGCATAACGCATAACGCATAACGCATAACGCATAACGCATAACGCATAACGTTCAATGAAAAAGTCATAACGCATAACGCATATCGCATAACCCGTAAAGCACAACGCATAACACATAACGCATAACGCATAACACATAACGCATAACGCATAACGCATAACGCATAACGCATAACGCATAACGCATAACGCATAACGCATAACACATAACGCATAACGCATATCGCAT
The DNA here is from genome assembly GCF_051020765.1 of Lasioglossum baleicum. Classification (NCBI taxonomy): domain Eukaryota; kingdom Metazoa; phylum Arthropoda; class Insecta; order Hymenoptera; family Halictidae; genus Lasioglossum; species Lasioglossum baleicum. The sequence continues at coordinate 257,677 of NW_027469227.1, forward strand.
AACGTATAACGCTTAACGCATAACGCATAACGCGTAACGCGTAACGCATAACGCATAACGCATAACGCATAACGCATAACGCATAACGCATAACGCATAACGCATAACGCATAACGCATAACGCATAAGGCATAACGCATAACGCATAACGCATAACGGATAACGCATAACGCTTAACGCATAACGCATAACGCATAACGCATAACGCATAACGCATAACGCATAACGCATAACGCATAACGCATAACGCATAACGCATAACGCATAACGCATAACGCATAACGCATAACGCATATCGCATAACGTATAACGCTTAACGCATAACGCATAACGCATAACGCATAACGCATAACGCATAACGCGTAACGCATAACGGATAACGCATAACGGATAACGCATGGTGCATAACGCATAACGCATAACGCATAACGCATAACGCATAACGCATAACGCATAACGCATAACGCATAACGCATAACGCATAAGGCATAACGCATAACGCATAACGCATAACGCATAACGCATAACGCATAACGCATAACGCATAACGCATAACGCATAACGCATAACGCATAACGCATAACGCATAACGCATAACGCATAACGCATAACGCATAACGCATAACGCATAACGCATAACGCATAACGCATAACGCATAACGCATAACGCATAACGCATAACGCATAACGCATAACGCATAACGCATAACGCATAACGCATAACGCATAACGCATAACGCATAACGCATAACGCATAACGCATAACGCATAACGCATAACGCATAACGCATAACGCATAACGCATAACGCATAACGCATAACGCATAACGCATAACGCATAACGCATAACGCATAACGCATAACGCATAACGCATAACGCATAACGCATAACGCATAACGCATAACGCATAACGCATAACGCATAACGCATAACGCATAACGCATAACGCATAACGCATAACGCATAACGCATAACGCATAACGCATAACGCATAACGCATAACGCATAACGCATAACGCATAACGCATAACGCATAACGCATAACGCATAACGCATAACGCATAACGCATAACGCATAACGCATAACGCATAACGCATAACGCATAACGCATAACGCATAACGCATAACGCATAACGCATAACGCATAACGCATAACGCATAACGCATAACGCATAACGCATAACGCATAACGCATAACGCATAACGCATAACGCATAACGCATAACGCATAACGCATAACGCATAACGCATAACGCATAACGCTTAACGCATAACGCATAACGCATAACGCATAACGCATAACGCATAACGCATAACGCATAACGCATAACGCATAACGCATAACGTTCAATGAAAAAGTCATAACGCATAACGCATATCGCATAACCCGTAAAGCACAACGCATAACACATAACGCATAACGCATCACACATAACACATAACGCATAACGCATAACGCATAACGCATAACACATAACGCATAACGCATATCGCATAACGTATAACGCTTAACGCATAACGCATAACGCGTAACGCGTAACGCATAACGCCTAACGCATAACGCATAACGCATAACGCATAACGCATAACGCATAACGCATAACGCATAACGCATAACGCATAACGCATAACGCATAACGCATAACGCATAACGCATAACGCATAACGCATAACGCATAACGCATAACGCATAACGCATAACGCATAACGCATAACGCATAACGCATAACGCATAACGCATAACGCATAACGCATAACGCATAACGCATAACGCATAACGCATAACGCATAACGCATAACGCATAACGCATAACGCATAACGCATAACGCATAACGCATAACGCATAACGCATAACGCATAACGCATAACGCATAACGCATAACGCATAACGCATAACGCATAACGCATAACGCATAACGCATAACGCATAACGCATAACGCATAACGCATAACGCATAACGCATAACGCATAACGCATAACGCATAACGCATAACGCATAACGCATAACGCATAACGCATAACGCATAACGCATAACGCATAACGCATAACGCATAACGCATAACGCATAACGCATAACGCATAACGCATAACGCATAACGCATAACGCATAACGCATAACGCATAACGCATAACGCATAACGCATAACGCATAACGCATAACGCATAACGCATAACGCATAACGCATAACGCATAACGCATAACGCATAACGCATAACGTTCAATGAAAAAGTCATAACGCATAACGCATATCGCATAACCCGTAAAGCACAACGCATAACACATAACGCATAACGCATCACACATAACGCATAACACATAACGCATAACGCATAACGCATAACGCATAACGCATAACGCATAACGCATAACGCATAACGCATAACGCATAACGCATAACGCATAACGCATAACGCATAACGCATAACGCATAACGCATAACGCATAACGCATAACGCATAACGCATAACGCATAACGCATAACGCATAACGCATAACGCATAACGCATAACGCATAACGCATAACGCATAACGCATAACGCATAACGCATAACGCATAACGCATAACGCATAACGCATAACGCATAACGCATAACGCATAACGCATAACGCATAACGCATAACGCATAACGCATAACGCATAACGCATAACGCATAACGCATAACGCATAACGCATAACGCATAACGCATAACGCATAACGCATAACGCATAACGCATAACGCATAACGCATAACGCATAACGCATAACGCATAACGCATAACGCATAACGCATAACGCATAACGCATAACGCATAACGCATAACGCATAACGCATAACGCATAACGCATAACGCATAACGCATAACGCATAACGCATAACGCATAACGCATAACGCATAACGCATAACGCATAACGCATAACGCATAACGCATAACGCATAACGCATAACGCATAACGCATAACGCATAACGCATAACGCATAACGCTTAACGCATAACGCATAACGCATAACGCATAACGCATAACGCATAACGCATAACGCATAACGCATAACGCATAACGCATAACGCATAACGCATAACGCTTAACGCATAACGCATAACGCATAACGCATAACGCATAACGCATAACGCATAACGCATAACGCATAACGCATAACGCATAACGCATAACGCATAACGCATAACGCATAACGCATAACGTTCAATGAAAAAGTCATAACGCATAACGCATATCGCATAACCCGTAAAGCACAACGCATAACACATAACGCATAACGCATAACACATAACGCATAACGCATAACGCATAACGCATAACGCATAACGCATAACGCATAACGCATAACACATAACGCATAACGCATATCGCATAACGTATAACGCTTAACGCATAACGCATAACGCGTAACGCGTAACGCATAACGCATAACGCATAACGCATAAGGCATAACGCATAACGCATAACGCATAACGGATAACGCATAACGCATAACGCATAACGCATAACGCATAACGCATAACGCATAACGCATAACGCATAACGCATAACGCATAACGCATAACGCATAACGCATAACGCATAAGGCATAACGCATAACGCATAACGCATAACGGATAACGCATAACGCATAACGCATAACGCATAACGCATAACGCATAACGCATAACGCATAACGCATAACGCATAACGCATAACGCATAACGCATAACGCATAACGCATAACGCATAACGCATAACGCATAACGTTCAATGAAAAAGTCATAACGCATAACGCATATCGCATAACCCGTAAAGCACAACGCATAACACATAACGCATAACGCATCACACATAACGCATAACGCATAACGCATAACGCATAACGCATAACGCATAACGCATAACGCACAACGCATAACGCATAACGCATAACGCATAACACATAACGCATAACGCATATCGCATAACGTATAACGCTTAACGCATAACGCGTAACGCGTAACGCGTAACGCGTAACGCGTAACGCATAACGCATAACGCATAACGCATAACGCATAACGCATAACGCATAACGCATAACGCATAACGCATAACGCATAACGCATAACGCATAACGCATAACGCATAACGCATAACGCATAACGCATAACGCATAACGCATAACGCATAACGCATAACGCATAACGCATAACGCATAACGCATAACGCATAACGCATAACGCATAACGCATAACGCATAACGCATAACGCATAACGCATAACGCATAACGCATAACGCATAACGCATAACGCATAACGCATGACGCATAACGCATGACGCATAACGCATAACGCATAACGCATAACGCATAACGCATAACGCATAACGCATAACGCATAACGCATAACGCATAACGCATAACGCATAACGCATAACGCATAACGCATAACGCATAACGCATAACGCATAACGCATAACGCATAACGCATAACGAATAACGCATATCGCATAACGTATAACGCTTAACGCATAACGCATAACGCATAACGCATAACGCATAACGCATAACGCATAACGCATAACGCATAACGCATAACGCATAACGCATAACGCATAACGCATAACGCATAACGCATAACGCATAACGCTTAACGCATAACGCATAACGCGTAACGCGTAACGCATAACGCATAACGCATAACGCATAACGCATAACGCATAACGCATAACGCATAACGCATAACGCATAAGGCATAACGCATAAGGCATAACGCATAACGCATAACGCATAACGCATAACGCATAACGCATAACGCATAACGCATAACGCATAACGCATAACGCATAACGCATAACGCATAACGCATAACGCATAACGCATAACGCATAACGCATAACGCATAACGCATAACGCATAACGCATAACGCATAACGCATAACGCATAACGCATAACGCATAACGCATAACGCATAACGCATAACGCATAACGCATAACGCATAACGCATAACGCATAACGCATAACGCATAACGCATAACGCATAACGCATAACGCATAACGCATAACGCATAACGCATAACGCATAACGCATAACGCATAACGCATAACGCATAACGCATAACGCATAACGCATAACGCATAACGCATAACGCATAACGCATAACGCATAACGCATAACGCATAACGCATAACGCATAACGCATAACGCATAACGCATAACGCATAACGCATAACGCATAACGCATAACGCATAACGCATAACGCATAACGCATAACGCATAACGCATAACGCATAACGCATAACGCATAACGCATAACGCATAACGCATAACGCATAACGCATAACGCATAACGCATAACGCATAACGCATAACGCATAACGCATAACGCATAACGCATAACGCATAACGCATAACGCATAACGCATAACGCATAACGCATAACGCATAACGCATAACGCATAACGCATAACGCATAACGCATAACGCATAACGCATAACGCATAACGCATAACGCATAACGCATAACGCATAACGCATAACGCATAACGCATAACGCATAACGCATAACGCATAACGCATAACGCATAACGCATAACGCATAACGCATAACGCATAACGCATAACGCTTAACGCATAACGCATAACGCATAACGCATAACGCATAACGCATAACGCATAACGCATAACGCATAACGCATAACGCATAACGCATAACGCATAACGTTCAATGAAAAAGTCATAACGCATAACGCATATCGCATAACCCGTAAAGCACAACGCATAACACATAACGCATAACGCATCACACATAACACATAACGCATAACGCATAACGCATAACGCATAACACATAACGCATAACGCATATCGCATAACGTATAACGCTTAACGCATAACGCATAACGCGTAACGCGTAACGCGTAACGCATAACGCCTAACGCATAACGCATAACGCATAACGCATAACGCATAACGCATAACGCATAACGCATAACGCATAACGCATAACGCATAACGCATAACGCATAACGCATAACGCATAACGCATAACGCATAACGCATAACGCATAACGCATAACGCATAACGCATAACGCATAACGCATAACGCATAACGCATAACGCATAACGCATAACGCATAACGCATAACGCATAACGCATAACGCATAACGCATAACGCATAACGCATAACGCATAACGCATAACGCATAACGCATAACGCATAACGCATAACGCATAACGCATAACGCATAACGCATAACGCATAACGCATAACGCATAACGCATAACGCATAACGCATAACGCATAACGCATAACGCATAACGCATAACGCATAACGCATAACGCATAACGCATAACGCATAACGCATAACGCATAACGCATAACGCATAACGCATAACGCATAACGCATAACGCATAACGCATAACGCATAACGCATAACGCATAACGCATAACGCATAACGCATAACGCATAACGCATAACGCATAACGCATAACGCATAACGCATAACGCATAACGCATAACGCATAACGTTCAATGAAAAAGTCATAACGCATAACGCATATCGCATAACCCGTAAAGCACAACGCATAACACATAACGCATAACGCATCACACATAACGCATAACACATAACGCATAACGCATAACGCATAACGCATAACGCATAACGCATAACGCATAACGCATAACGCATAACGCATAACGCATAACACATAACGCATAACGCATATCGCATAACGTATAACGCTTAACGCATAACGCATAACGCGTAACGCGTAACGCATAACGCCTAACGCATAACGCATAACGCATAACGCATAACGCATAACGCATAACGCATAACGCATAACGCATAACGCATAACGCATAACGCATAACGCATAACGCATAACGCATAACGCATAACGCATAACGCATAACGCATAACGCATAACGCATAACGCATAACGCATAACGCATAACGCATAACGCATAACGCATAACGCATAACGCATAACGCATAACGCATAACGCATAACGCATAACGCATAACGCATAACGCATAACGCATAACGCATAACGAATAACGCATATCGCATAACGTATAACGCTTAACGCATAACGCATAACGCATAACGCATAACGCATAACGCATAACGCATAACGCATAACGCATAACGCATAACGCATAACGCATAACGCATAACGCATAACGCATAACGCATAACGCATAACGCTTAACGCATAACGCATAACGCGTAACGCGTAACGCATAACGCATAACGCATAACGCATAACGCATAACGCATAACGCATAACGCATAACGCATAACGCATAACGCATAAGGCATAAGGCATAACGCATAACGCATAACGCATAACGGATAACGCATAACGCTTAACGCATAACGCATAACGCATAACGCATAACGCATAACGCATAACGCATAACGCATAACGCATAACGCATAACGCATAACGCATAACGCATAACGCATAACGCATAACGCATAACGCATAACGCATATCGCATAACGTATAACGCTTAACGCATAACGCATAACGCATAACGCATAACGCATAACGCATAACGCGTAACGCATAACGGATAACGCATAACGGATAACGCATGGTGCATAACGCATAACGCATAACGCATAACGCATAACGCATAACGCATAACGCATAACGCATAACGCATAACGCATAACGCATAACGCATAAGGCATAACGCATAACGCATAACGCATAACGCATAACGCATAACGCATAACGCATAACGCATAACGCATAACGCATAACGCATAACGCATAACGCATAACGCATAACGCATAACGCATAACGCATAACGCATAACGCATAACGCATAACGCATAACGCATAACGCATAACGCATAACGCATAACGCATAACGCATAACGCATAACGCATAACGCATAACGCATAACGCATAACGCATAACGCATAACGCATAACGCATAACGCATAACGCATAACGCATAACGCATAACGCATAACGCATAACGCATAACGCATAACGCATAACGCATAACGCATAACGCATAACGCATAACGCATAACGCATAACGCATAACGCATAACGCATAACGCATAACGCATAACGCATAACGCATAACGCATAACGCATAACGCATAACGCATAACGCATAACGCATAACGTTCAATGAAAAAGTCATAACGCATAACGCATATCGCATAACCCGTAAAGCACAACGCATAACACATAACGCATAACGCATCACACATAACGCATAACACATAACGCATAACGCATAACGCATAACGCATAACGCATAACGCATAACGCATAACGCATAACGCATAACACATAACGCATAACGCATATCGCATAACGTATAACGCTTAACGCATAACGCATAACGCGTAACGCGTAACGCATAACGCCTAACGCATAACGCATAACGCATAACGCATAACGCATAACGCATAACGCATAACGCATAACGCATAACGCATAACGCAAACGCATAACGCATAACGCATAACGCATAACGCATAACGCATAACGCATAACGCATAACGCATAACGCATAACGCATAACGCATAACGCATAACGCATAACGCATAACGCATAACGCATAACGCATAACGCATAACGCATAACGCATAACGCATAACGCATAACGCATAACGCATAACGCATAACGCATAACGCATAACGCATAACGCATAACGCATAACGCATAACGCATAACGCATAACGCATAACGTTCAATGAAAAAGTCATAACGCATAACGCATATCGCATAACCCGTAAAGCACAACGCATAACACATAACGCATAACGCATCACACATAACGCATAACACATAACGCATAACGCATAACGCATAACGCATAACGCATAACGCATAACGCATAACGCATAACGCATAACACATAACGCATAACGCATATCGCATAACGTATAACGCTTAACGCATAACGCATAACGCGTAACGCGTAACGCATAACGCCTAACGCATAACGCATAACGCATAACGCATAACGCATAACGCATAACGCATAACGCATAACGCATAACGCATAACGCATAACGCATAACGCATAACGCATAACGCATAACGCATAACGCATAACGCATAACGCATAACGCATAACGCATAACGCATAACGCATAACGCATAACGCATAACGCATAACGCATAACGCATAACGCATAACGCATAACGCATAACGCATAACGCATAACGCATAACGCATAACGCATAACGCATAACGCATAACGCATAACACATAACGCATAACGCATATCGCATAACGTATAACGCTTAACGCATAACGCATAACGCGTAACGCGTAACGCATAACGCCTAACGCATAACGCATAACGCATAACGCATAACGCATAACGCATAACGCATAACGCATAACGCATAACGCATAACGCATAACGCATAACGCATAACGCATAACGCATAACGCATAACGCATAACGCATAACGCATAACGCATAACGCATAACGCATAACGCATAACGCATAACGCATAACGCATAACGCATAACGCATAACGCATAACGCATAACGCATAACGCATAACGCATAACGCATAACGCATAACGCATAACGAATAACGCATATCGCATAACGTATAACGCTTAACGCATAACGCATAACGCATAACGCATAACGCATAACGCATAACGCATAACGCATAACGCATAACGCATAACGCATAACGCATAACGCATAACGCATAACGCATAACGCATAACGCATAACGCTTAACGCATAACGCATAACGCGTAACGCGTAACGCATAACGCATAACGCATAACGCATAACGCATAACGCATAACGCATAACGCATAACGCATAACGCATAACGCATAACGCATAAGGCATAAGGCATAACGCATAACGCATAACGCATAACGGATAACGCATAACGCTTAACGCATAACGCATAACGCATAACGCATAACGCATAACGCATAACGCATAACGCATAACGCATAACGCATAACGCATAACGCATAACGCATAACGCATAACGCATAACGCATAACGCATAACGCATATCGCATAACGTATAACGCTTAACGCATAACGCATAACGCATAACGCATAACGCATAACGCATAACGCATAACGCGTAACGCATAACGGATAACGCATAACGGATAACGCATGGTGCATAACGCATAACGCATAACGCATAACGCATAACGCATAACGCATAACGCATAACGCATAACGCATAACGCATAACGCATAAGGCATAACGCATAACGCATAACGCATAACGCATAACGCATAACGCATAACGCATAACGCATAACGCATAACGCATAACGCATAACGCATAACGCATAACGCATAACGCATAACGCATAACGCATAACGCATAACGCATAACGCATAACGCATAACGCATAACGCATAACGCATAACGCATAACGCATAACGCATAACGCATAACGCATAACGCATAACGCATAACGCATAACGCATAACGCATAACGCATAACGCATAACGCATAACGCATAACGCATAACGCATAACGCATAACGCATAACGCATAACGCATAACGCATAACGCATAACGCATAACGCATAACGCATAACGCATAACGCATAACGCATAACGCATAACGCATAACGCATAACGCATAACGCATAACGCATAACGTTCAATGAAAAAGTCATAACGCATAACGCATATCGCATAACCCGTAAAGCACAACGCATAACACATAACGCATAACGCATCACACATAACGCATAACACATAACGCATAACGCATAACGCATAACGCATAACGCATAACGCATAACGCATAACGCATAACGCATAACACATAACGCATAACGCATATCGCATAACGTATAACGCTTAACGCATAACGCATAACGCGTAACGCGTAACGCATAACGCCTAACGCATAACGCATAACGCATAACGCATAACGCATAACGCATAACGCATAACGCATAACGCATAACGCATAACGCATAACGCATAACGCATAACGCATAACGCATAACGCATAACGCATAACGCATAACGCATAACGCATAACGCATAACGCATAACGCATAACGCATAACGCATAACGCATAACGCATAACGCATAACGCATAACGCATAACGCATAACGCATAACGCATAACGCATAACGCATAACGCATAACGCATAACGCATAACGCATAACGCATAACGCATAACGCATAACGCATAACGCATAACGCATAACGCATAACGCATAACGCATAACGCATAACGCATAACGCATAACGCATAACGCATAACGCATAACGCATAACGCATAACGCATAACGCATAACGCATAACGCATAACGCATAACGCATAACGCATAACGCATAACGCATAACGCATAACGCATAACGCATAACGCATAACGCATAACGCATAACGCATAACGCATAACGCATAACGCATAACGCATAACGCATAACGCATAACGCATAACGCATAACGCATAACGCATAACGCATAACGCATAACGCATAACGCATAACGCATAACGCATAACGCATAACGCATAACGCATAACGCATAACGCATAACGCATAACGCATAACGCATAACGCATAACGCATAACGCATAACGCATAACGCATAACGCATAACGCATAACGCATAACGCATAACGCATAACGCATAACGCATAACGCATAACGCATAACGCATAACGCATAACGCATAACGCATAACGCATAACGCATAACGCATAACGCATAACGCATAACGCATAACGCATAACGCATAACGCATAACGCATAACGCATAACGCATAACGCATAACGCATAACGCATAACGCATAACGCATAACGCATAACGCATAACGCATAACGCATAACGCATGACGCATAACGCATGACGCATAACGCATAACGCATAACGCATAACGCATAACGCATAACGCATAACGCATAACGCATAACGCATAACGCATAACGCATAACGCATAACGCATAACGCATAACGCATAACGCATAACGCATAACGCATAACGCATAACGCATAACGCATAACGCATAACGCATAACGCATAACGCATAACGCATAACGCATAACGAATAACGCATATCGCATAACGTATAACGCTTAACGCATAACGCATAACGCATAACGCATAACGCATAACGCATAACGCATAACGCATAACGCATAACGCATAACGCATAACGCATAACGCATAACGCTTAACGCATAACGCATAACGCATAACGCATAACGCATAACGCATAACGCATAACGCATAACGCATAACGCATAACGCATAACGCATAACGCATAACGCATAACGCATAACGCATAACGCATAACGTTCAATGAAAAAGTCATAACGCATAACGCATATCGCATAACCCGTAAAGCACAACGCATAACACATAACGCATAACGCATAACACATAACGCATAACGCATAACGCATAACGCATAACGCATAACGCATAACGCATAACGCATAACACATAACGCATAACGCATATCGCATAACGTATAACGCTTAACGCATAACGCATAACGCGTAACGCGTAACGCATAACGCATAACGCATAACGCATAACGCATAACGCATAACGCATAACGCATAACGCATAAGGCATAACGCATAACGCATAACGCATAACGGATAACGCATAACGCATAACGCATAACGCATAACGCATAACGCATAACGCATAACGCATAACGCATAACGCATAACGCATAACGCATAACGCATAACGCATAACGCATAACGCATAACGCATAACGTTCAATGAAAAAGTCATAACGCATAACGCATATCGCATAACCCGAAAAGCACAACGCATAACACATAACGCATAACGCATCACACATAACGCATAACGCATAACGCATAACGCATAACGCATAACGCATAACGCATAACGCACAACGCATAACGCATAACGCATAACGCATAACGCATAACACATAACGCATAACGCATATCGCATAACGTATAACGCTTAACGCATAACGCGTAACGCGTAACGCGTAACGCATAACGCATAACGCATAACGCATAACGCATAACGCATAACGCATAACGCATAACGCATAACGCATAACGCATAACGCATAACGCATAACGCATAACGCATAACGCATAACGCATAACGCATAACGTATAACGCTTAACGCATAACGCATAACGCATAACGCATAACGCATAACGCATAACGCATAACGCATAACGCATAACGCATAACGCATAACGCATAACGCATAACGCATAACGCATAACGCATAACGCATAACGCATAACGCTTAACGCATAACGCATAACGCGTAACGCGTAACGCATAACGCATAACGCATAACGCATAACGCATAACGCATAACGCATAACGCATAACGCATAACGCATAACGCATAACGCATAAGGCATAAGGCATAACGCATAACGCATAACGCATAACGGATAACGCATAACGCTTAACGCATAACGCATAACGCATAACGCATAACGCATAACGCATAACGCATAACGCATAACGCATAACGCATAACGCATAACGCATAACGCATAACGCATAACGCATAACGCATAACGCATAACGCATAACGCATAACGCATAACGCATATCGCATAACGTATAACGCTTAACGCATAACGCATAACGCATAACGCATAACGCATAACGCATAACGCGTAACGCATAACGGATAACGCATAACGGATAACGCATGGTGCATAACGCATAACGCATAACGCATAACGCATAACGCATAACGCATAACGCATAACGCATAACGCATAACGCATAACGCATAACGCATAAGGCATAACGCATAACGCATAACGCATAACGCATAACGCATAACGCATAACGCATAACGCATAACGCATAACGCATAACGCATAACGCATAACGCATAACGCATAACGCATAACGCATAACGCATAACGCATAACGCATAACGCATAACGCATAACGCATAACGCATAACGCATAACGCATAACGCATAACGCATAACGCATAACGCATAACGCATAACGCATAACGCATAACGCATAACGCATAACGCATAACGCATAACGCATAACGCATAACGCATAACGCATAACGCATAACGCATAACGCATAACGCATAACGCATAACGCATAACGCATAACGCATAACGCATAACGCATAACGCATAACGCATAACGCATAACGCATAACGCATAACGCATAACGCATAACGCATAACGCATAACGCATAACGCATAACGCATAACGCATAACGCATAACGCATAACGCATAACGCATAACGCATAACGCATAACGCATAACGCATAACGCATAACGCATAACGCATAACGCATAACGCATAACGCATAACGCATAACGCATAACGCATAACGCATAACGCATAACGCATAACGCATAACGCATAACGCATAACGCATAACGCATAACGCATAACGCATAACGCATAACGCATAACGCATAACGCATAACGCATAACGCATAACGCATAACGCATAACGCATAACGCATAACGCATAACGCATAACGCATAACGCATAACGCATAACGCATAACGCATAACGCATAACGCATAACGCATAACGCATAACGCATAACGCATAACGCATAACGCATAACGCATAACGCATAACGCATAACGCATAACGCATAACGCATAACGCATAACGCATAACGCATAACGCATAACGCATAACGCATAACGCATAACGCATAACGCATAACGTTCAATGAAAAAGTCATAACGCATAACGCATATCGCATAACCCGTAAAGCACAACGCATAACACATAACGCATAACGCATCACACATAACACATAACGCATAACGCATAACGCATAACGCATAACACATAACGCATAACGCATATCGCATAACGTATAACGCTTAACGCATAACGCATAACGCGTAACGCGTAACGCATAACGCCTAACGCATAACGCATAACGCATAACGCATAACGCATAACGCATAACGCATAACGCATAACGCATAACGCATAACGCATAACGCATAACGCATAACGCATAACGCATAACGCATAACGCATAACGCATAACGCATAACGCATAACGCATAACGCATAACGCATAACGCATAACGCATAACGCATAACGCATAACGCATAACGCATAACGCATAACGCATAACGCATAACGCATAACGCATAACGCATAACGCATAACGCATAACGCATAACGCATAACGCATAACGCATAACGCATAACGCATAACGCATAACGCATAACGCATAACGCATAACGCATAACGCATAACGCATAACGCATAACGCATAACGCATAACGCATAACGCATAACGCATAACGCATAACGCATAACGCATAACGCATAACGCATAACGCATAACGCATAACGCATAACGCATAACGCATAACGCATAACGCATAACGCATAACGCATAACGCATAACGCATAACGCATAACGCATAACGCATAACGCATAACGCATAACGCATAACGCATAACGCATAACGCATAACGCATAACGCATAACGCATAACGCATAACGCATAACGCATAACGCATAACGCATAACGCATAACGCATAACGCATAACGCATAACGCATAACGCATAACGCATAACGCATAACGCATAAAGCATAACGCATAACGCATAACGCATAACGCATAACGCATAACGCATAACGCATAACGCATAACGCATAACGCATAACGCATAACGCATAACGCATAACGCATAACGCATAACGCATAACGCATAACGCATAACGCTTAACGAATAACGCATAACGCATAACGCATGACACATTACTCATAACGCATTACGCATAACGCTTAACGAATAACGCATAACGCATGACACATTACTCATAACGCATTACGCATAACGCATAACGCATAACGGATAACGCATAATGCATAACGCATAACGCTTAACGCATGACGCGTATCGCATAACGCATAACGCATAACGCATAACGCATAACGCATAACGCATAACGCATAACGCATAACGCATAACGCATAACGCATAACGCATAACGCATAACGCATAACGCATAACGCATAACGCATAACGCATAACGCATAACGCATAACGCATAACGCATAACGCATAACGCATAACGCATAACGCGTAACGCATAACGCGTAACGCAAAACGCATAACGCATAACGCATAACGCGTAACGCGTAACGCATAACGCATAACGCATAACGCATAACGCATAACGCATAACGCATAACGCATAACGCATAACGCATAACGCATAACGCATAACGCATAACGCATAACGCATAACGCATAACGCATAACGCATAACGCGTAACGCATAACGCATAACGCATAACGCATTACGCATAACGCATAACGCATAACGGATAACGCATAATGCATAACGCATAACGCTTAACGCATGACGCATATCGCATAACGCATAACGCATAACGCATAACGCATACCGCATAACGCATAACGCATAACGCATAACGCATAACGCGTAACGCATAACGCATAACGCATAACGCATAAAGCATAACGCATGACACATTACTCATAACGCATTACGCATAACGCATAACGCATAACGGATAACGCATAATGCATAACGCATAACGCTTAACGCATGACGCGTATCGCATAACGCATAACGCATAACGCATAACGCATAACGCATAACGCATAACGCATAACGCATAACGCATAACGCATAACGCGTAACGCATAACGCGTAACGCAAAACGCATAACGCATAACGCATAACGCGTAACGCGTAACGCATAACGCATAACGCATAACGCATAACGCATAACGCATAACGCATAACGCATAACGCATAACGCATAACGCATAACGCATAACGCATAACGCATAACGCATAACGCATAACGCGTAACGCATAACGCATAACGCATAACGCATTACGCATAACGCATAACGCATAACGGATAACGCATAATGCATAACGCATAACGCTTAACGCATGACGCATATCGCATAACGCATAACGCATAACGCATAACGCATAACGCATAACGCATAACGCATAACGCATAACGCATAACGCATAACGCATAACGCATAACGCATAACGCATAACGCATAACGCATAACGCATAACGCATAACGCATAACGCATAACGCATAACGCATAACGCATAACGCATAACGCATAACGCATAACGCATAACGCATAACGCATAACGCATAACGCATAACGCATAACGCATAACGCATAACGCATAACGCATAACGCATAACGCATAACGCATAACGCATAACGCATAACGCATAACGCATAACGCATAACGCATAACGCATAACGCATAACGCATAACGCATAACGCATAACGCATAACGCATAACGCATAACGCATAACGCATAACGCATAACGCATAACGCATAACACATAACGCATAACGCGTAACGCGTAACGCATAACGCATAACGCATAACGCATAACGCATAACGCATAACGCATAACGCATAACGCATAACGCATAACGCATAACGCATAACGCATAACGCATAACGCATAACGCGTAACGCATAACGCATAACGCATAACGCATTACGCATAACGCATAACGCATGACGGATAACGCATAATGCATAACGCATAACGCTTAACGCATGACGCATATCGCATAACGCATAACGCATAACGCATAACGCATAACGCATAACGCATAACGCATAACGCATAACGCATAACGCATAACGCATAACGCATAACGCATAACGCGTAACGCATAACGCATAACGCATAACGCATAACGCATAACGCATAACGCATAACGCATAACGCATAACGCATAACGCATAACGCATAACGCGTAACGCATAACGCATAACGCATAACGCATAACGCATAACGCATGACACATTACTCATAACGCATTACGCATAACGCATAACGCATAACGGATAACGCATAATGCATAACGCATAACGCTTAACGCATGACGCGTATCGCATAACGCATAACGCATAACGCATAACGCATAACGCATAACGCATAACGCATAACGCATAACGCATAACGCGTAACGCATAACGCGTAACGCAAAACGCATAACGCATAACGCATAACGCGTAACGCGTAACGCATAACGCATAACGCATAACGCATAACGCATAACGCATAACGCATAACGCATAACGCATAACGCATAACGCATAACGCATAACGCATAACGCATAACGCATAACGCATAACGCGTAACGCATAACGCATAACGCATAACGCATTACGCATAACGCATAACGCATAACGGATAACGCATAATGCATAACGCATAACGCTTAACGCATGACGCATATCGCATAACGCATAACGCATAACGCATAACGCATAACGCATAACGCATAACGCATAACGCATAACGCATAACGCATAACGCATAACGCATAACGCATAACGCATAACGCATAACGCATAACGCATAACGCATAACGCATAACGCATAACGCATAACGTTCAATGAAAAAGTCATAACGCATAACGCATATCGCATAACCCGTAAAGCACAACGCATAACACATAACGCATAACGCATCACACATAACACATAACGCATAACGCATAACGCATAACGCATAACACATAACGCATAACGCATATCGCATAACGTATAACGCTTAACGCATAACGCATAACGCGTAACGCGTAACGCATAACGCCTAACGCATAACGCATAACGCATAACGCATAACGCATAACGCATAACGCATAACGCATAACGCATAACGCATAACGCATAACGCATAACGCATAACGCATAACGCATAACGCATAACGCATAACGCATAACGCATAACGCATAACGCATAACGCATAACGCATAACGCATAACGCATAACGCATAACGCATAACGCATAACGCATAACGCATAACGCATAACGCATAACGCATAACGCATAACGCATAACGCATAACGCATAACGTATAACGCATAACGCATAACGCATAACGCATAACGCATAACGCATAACGCATAACGCATAACGCATAACGCATAACGCATAACGCATAACGCATAACGCATAACGCATAACGCATAACGCATAACGCATAACGCATAACGCATAACGCATAACGCATAACGCATAACGCATAACGCATAACGCATAACGCATAACGCATAACGCATAACGCATAACGCATAACGCATAACGCATAACGCATAACGCATAACGCATAACGCATAACGCATAACGCATAACGCATAACGCATAACGCATAACGCATAACGCATAACGCATAACGCATAACGCATAACGCATAACGCATAACGCATAACGCATAACGCATATCGCATAACGCATAACGTTCAATGAAAAAGTCATAACGCATAACGCATATCGCATAACCCGTAAAGCACAACGCATAACACATAACGCATAACGCATAACACATAACGCATAACGCATAACGCATAACGCATAACGCATAACGCATAACGCATAACGCATAACGCATAACGCATAACGCATAACGCATAACGCATAACGCATAACGCATAACGCATAACGCATAACGCATAACGCATAACGCATAACGCATAACGCATAACGCATAACGCATAACGCATAACGCATAACGCATAACGCATAACGCATAACGCATAACGCATAACGCATAACGCATAACGCATAACGCATAACGCATAACGCATAACGCATAACGCATAACGCATAACGCATAACGCATAACGCATAACGCATGACGCATAACGCAGAACGCATAACGCATAACGCATGACGCATAACGCATAACGCATAACGCATAACGCATAACGCATAACGCATAACGCATAACGCATAACGCATAACGCATAACGCATAACGCATAACGCATAACGCATAACGCATAACGCATAACGCATAACGCATAACGAATAACGCATATCGCATAACGCATAACGCTTAACGCATAACGCATAACGCATAACGCATAACGCATAACGCATAACGCATAACGCATAACGCATAACGCATAACGCATAACGCATAACGCATAACGCATAACGCATAACGCATAACGCATAACGCATAACGCATAACGCATAACGCATAACGCATAACGCATAACGCATAACGCATAACGCATAACGCATAACGCATAACGCATAACGCATAACGCATAACGCATAACGCATAACGCATAACGCATAACGCATAACGCATAACGCATAACGCATAACGCATAACGCATAACGCATAACGCATAACGCATAACGCATAACGCATAACGCATTACGCATAACGCATAACGCATAACGGATAACGCATAATGCATAACGCATAACGCTTAACGCATGACGCGTATCGCATAACGCATAACGCATAACGCATAACGCATAACGCATAACGCATAACGCATAACGCATAACGCATAACGCATAACGCATAACGCATAACGCATAACGCATAACGCATAACGCATAACGCATAACGCATAACGCGTAACGCATAACGCGTAACGCAAAACGCATAACGCATAACGCATAACGCGTAACGCGTAACGCATAACGCATAACGCATAACGCATAACGCATAACGCATAACGCATAACGCATAACGCATAACGCATAACGCATAACGCATAACGCATAACGCATAACGCATAACGCATAACGCTTAACGCATGACGCGTATCGCATAACGCATAACGCATAACGCATAACGCATAACGCATAACGCATAACGCATAACGCATAACGCATAACGCATAACGCATAACGCATAACGCATAACGCATAACGCATAACGCATAACGCATAACGCATAACGCATAACGCGTAACGCATAACGCGTAACGCAAAACGCATAACGCATAACGCATAACGCGTAACGCGTAACGCATAACGCATAACGCATAACGCATAACGCATAACGCATAACGCATAACGCATAACGCATAACGCATAACGCATAACGCATAACGCATAATGCATAACGCATAACGCTTAACGCATGACGCGTATCGCATAACGCATAACGCATAACGCATAACGCATAACGCATAACGCACAACGCATAACGCATAACGCATATCGCATAACGTATAACGCTTAACGCATAACGCATAACGCGTAACGCGTAACGCATAACGCGGAACGCAAAACGCATAACGCATAACGCATAACGCGTAACGCGTAACGCATAACGCATAACGCATAACGCATAACGCATAACGCATAACGCATAACGCATAACGCATAACGCATAACGCATAACGCATAACGCATAACGCATAACGCATAACGCATAACGCATAACGCATATCGCATAACGCATAACGTTCAATGAAAAAGTCATAACGCATAACGCATATCGCATAACCCGTAAAGCACAACGCATAACACATAACGCATAACGCATAACACATAACGCATAACGCATAACGCATAACGCATAACGCATAACGCATAACGCATAACGCATAACGCATAACGCATAACGCATAACGCATAACGCATAACGCATAACGCATAACGCATAACGCATAACGCATAACGCATAACGCATAACGCATAACGCATAACGCATAACGCATAACGCATAACGCATAACGCATAACGCATAACGCATAACGCATAACGCATAACGCATAACGCATAACGCATAACGCATAACGCATAACGCATAACGCATAACGCATAACGCATAACGCATAACGCATAACGCATAACGCATAACGCATAACGCATAACGCATAACGCATAACGCATAACGCATAACGCATAACGCATAACGCATAACGCATAACGCATAACGCATAACGCATAACGCATAACGCATAACGCATAACGCATAACGCATAACGCATAACGCATAACGCATAACGCATAACGCATAACGCATAACGCATAACGCATAACGCATAACGCATAACGCATAACGCATAACGCATAACGCATAACGCATAACGCATAACGCATAACGCATAACGCATAACGCATAACGCATAACGCATAACGCATAACGCATAACGCATAACGCATAACGCATAACGCATAACGCATAACGCATAACGCATAGCGCATAACGCATAACGCATAACGCATAACGCATAACGCATAACGCATAACGCATAACGCATAACGCATAACGCATAACGCATAACGCATAACGCATAACGCATAACGCATAACGCATAACGCATAACGCATAACGCATAACGCATAACGCATAACGCATAACGCATAACGCATAACGCATAACGCATAACGCATAACGCATAACGCATAACGCATAACGCATAACGCATAACGCATAACGCATAACGCATAACGCATAACGCATAACGCATAACGCATAACGCATAACGCATAACGCATAACGCATAACGCGTAACGCATAACGCGTAACGCAAAACGCATAACGCATAACGCATAACGCGTAACGCGTAACGCATAACGCATAACGCATAACGCATAACGCATAACGCATAACGCATAACGCATAACGCATAACGCATAACGCATAACGCATAACGCATAACGCATAACGCATAATGCATAACGCATAACGCTTAACGCATGACGCGTATCGCATAACGCATAACGCATAACGCATAACGCATAACGCATAACGCACAACGCATAACGCATAACGCATATCGCATAACGTATAACGCTTAACGCATAACGCATAACGCGTAACGCGTAACGCATAACGCGTAACGCAAAACGCATAACGCATAACGCATAACGCGTAACGCATAACGCATAACGCATAACGCATAACGCATAACGCATAACGCATAACGCATAACGCATAACGCATAACGCATAACGCATAACGCATAACGCATAACGCATAACGCATAACGCATAACGCATAACGCATAACGCATAACGCATATCGCATAACGCATAACGTTCAATGAAAAAGTCATAACGCATAACGCATATCGCATAACCCGTAAAGCACAACGCATAACACATAACGCATAACGCATAACACATAACGCATAACGCATAACGCATAACGCATAACGCATAACGCATAACGCATAACGCATAACGCATAACGCATAACGCATAACGCATAACGCATAACGCATAACGCATAACGCATAACGCATAACGCATAACGCATAACGCATAACGCATAACGCATAACGCATAACGCATAACGCATAACGCATAACGCATAACGCATAACGCATAACGCATAACGCATAACGCATAACGCATAACGCATAACGCATAACGCATAACGCATAACGCATAACGCATAACGCATAACGCATAACGCATAACGCATAACGCATAACGCATAACGCATAACGCATAACGCATAACGCATAACGCATAACGCATAACGCATAACGCATAACGCATAACGCATAACGCATAACGCATAACGCATAACGCATAACGCATAACGCATAACGCATAACGCATAACGCATAACGCATAACGCATAACGCATAACGCATAACGCATAACGCATAACGCATAACGCATAACGCATAACGCATAACGCATAACGCATAACGCATAACGCATAACGCATAACGCATAACGCATAACGCATAACGCATAACGCATAACGCATAACGCATAACGCATAACGCATAACGCATAACGCATAACGCATAACGCATAACGCATAACGCATAACGCATAACGCATAACGCATAACGCATAACGCATAACGCATAACGCATAACGCATAACGCATAACGCATAACGCATAACGCATAACGCATAACGCATAACGCATAACGCATAACGCATAACGCATAACGCATAACGCATAACGCATAACGCATAACGCATAACGCATAACGCATAACGCATAACGCATAACGCATAACGCATAACGCATAACGCATAACGCATAACGCATAACGCATAACGCATAACGCATAACGCATAACGCATAACGCATAACGCATAACGCATAACGCATAACGCATAACGCATAACGCATAACGCATAACGCATAACGCATAACGCATAACGCATAACGCATAACGCATAACGCATAACGCATAACGCATAACGCATAACGCATAACGCATAACGCATAACGCATAACGCATAACGCATAACGCATAACGCATAACGCATAACGCATAACGCATAACGCATAACGCATAACGCATAACGCATAACGCATAACGCATAACGCATAACGCATAACGCATAACGCATAACGCATAACGCATAACGCATAACGCATAACGCATAACGCATAACGCATAACGCATAACGCATAACGCATAACGCATAACGCATAACGCATAACGCATAACGCATAACGCATAACGCATAACGCATAACGCATAACGCATAACGCATAACGCATAACGCATAACGCATAACGCATAACGCATAACGCATAACGCATAACGCATAACGCATAACGCATAACGCATAACGCATAACGCATAACGCATAACGCATAACGCATAACGCATAACGCATAACGCATAACGCATAACGCATAACGCATAACGCATAACGCATAACGCATAACGCATAACGCATAACGCATAACGCATAACGCATAACGCATAACGCATAACGCATAACGCATAACGCATAACGCATAACGCATAACGCATAACGCATAACGCATAACGCATAACGCATAACGCATAACGCATAACGCATAACGCATAACGCATAACGCATAACGCATAACGCATAACGCATAACGCATAACGCATAACGCATAACGCATAACGCATAACGCATAACGCATAACGCATAACGCATAACGCATAACGCATAACGCATAACGCATAACGCATAACGCATAACGCATAACGCATAACGCATAACGCATAACGCATAACGCATAACGCATAACGCATAACGCATAACGCATAACGCATAACGCATAACGCATAACGCATAACGCATAACGCATAACGCATAACGCATAACGCATAACGCATAACGCATAACGCATAACGCATAACGCATAACGCATAACGCATAACGCATAACGCATAACGCATAACGCATAACGCATAACGCATAACGCATAACGCATAACGCATAACGCATAACGCATAACGCATAACGCATAACGCATAACGCATAACGCATAACGCATAACGCATAACGCATAACGCATAACGCATAACGCATAACGCATAACGCATAACGCATAACGCATAACGCATAACGCATAACGCATAACGCATAACGCATAACGCATAACGCATAACGCATAACGCATAACGCATAACGCATAACGCATAACGCATAACGCATAACGCATAACGCATAACGCATAACGCATAACGCATAACGCATAACGCATAACGCATAACGCATAACGCATAACGCATAACGCATAACGCATAACGCATAACGCATAACGCATAACGCATAACGCATAACGCATAACGCATAACGCATAACGCATAACGCATAACGCATAACGCATAACGCATAACGCATAACGCATAACGCATAACGCATAACGCATAACGCATAACGCATAACGCATAACGCATAACGCATAACGCATAACGCATAACGCATAACGCATAACGCATAACGCATAACGCATAACGCATAACGCATAACGCATAACGCATAACGCATAACGCATAACGCATAACGCATAACGCATAACGCATAACGCATAACGCATAACGCATAACGCATAACGCATAACGCATAACGCATAACGCATAACGCATAACGCATAACGCATAACGCATAACGCATAACGCATAACGCATAACGCATAACGCATAACGCATAACGCATAACGCATAACGCATAACGCATAACGCATAACGCATAACGCATAACGCATAACGCATAACGCATAACGCATAACGCATAACGCATAACGCATAACGCATAACGCATAACGCATAACGCATAACGCATAACGCATAACGCATAACGCATAACGCATAACGCATAACGCATAACGCATAACGCATAACGCATAACGCATAACGCATAACGCATAACGCATAACGCATAACGCATAACGCATAACGCATAACGCATAACGCATAACGCATAACGCATAACGCATAACGCATAACGCATAACGCATAACGCATAACGCATAACGCATAACGCATAACGCATAACGCATAACGCATAACGCATAACGCATAACGCATAACGCATAACGCATAACGCATAACGTTCAATGAAAAAGTCATAACGCATAACGCATATCGCATAACCCGTAAAGCACAACGCATAACACATAACGCATAACGCATCACACATAACACATAACGCATAACGCATAACGCATAACGCATAACACATAACGCATAACGCATATCGCATAACGTATAACGCTTAACGCATAACGCATAACGCGTAACGCGTAACGCATAACGCCTAACGCATAACGCATAACGCATAACGCATAACGCATAACGCATAACGCATAACGCATAACGCATAACGCATAACGCATAACGCATAACGCATAACGCATAACGAATAACGCATATCGCATAACGCATAACGCTTAACGCATAACGCATAACGCATAACGCATAACGCATAACGCATAACGCATAACGCATAACGCATAACGCTTAACGAATAACGCATAACGCATAACGCATAACGCATAACGCATAACGCATAACGCATAACGCATAACGCATAACGCATAACGCATAACGCATAACGCATAACGCATAACGCATAACGCATAACGCATAACGCATAACGCATAACGCATAACGCATAACGCATAACGCATAACGCATAACGCATAACGCATAACGCATAACGCATAACGCATAACGCATAACGCATAACGCATAACGCATAACGCATAACGCATAACGCATAACGCATAACGCATAACGCATAGCGCATAACGCATAACGCATAACGCATAACGCATAACGCATAACGCATAACGCATAACGCATAACGCATAACGCATAACGCATAACGCATAACGCATAACGCATAACGCATAACGCATAACGAATAACGCATATCGCATAACGCATAACGCTTAACGCATAACGCATAACGCATAACGCATAACGCATAACGCATAACGCATAACGCATAACGCATAACGCTTAACGAATAACGCATAACGCATAACGCATAACGCATAACGCATAACGCATAACGCATAACGCATAACGCATAACGCATAACGCATAACGCATAACGCATAACGCATAACGCATAACGCATAACGCATAACGCATAACGCATAACGCATAACGCATAACGCATAACGCATAACGCATAACGCATAACGCATAACGCATAACGCATAACGCATAACGCATAACGCATAACGCATAACGCATAACGCATAACGCATAACGCATAACGCATAACGCATAACGCATAACGCATAACGCATAACGCATAACGCATAACGCATAACGCATAACGCATAACGCATAACGCATAACGCATAACGCATAACGCATAACGCATAACGCATAACGCATAACGCATAACGCATAACGCATAACGCATAACGCATAACGCATAACGCATAACGCATAACGCATAACGCATAACGCATAACGCATAACGCATAACGCATAACGCATAACGCATAACGCATAACGCATAACGCATAACGCATAACGCGTAACGCGTAACGCATAACGCATAACGCATAACGCATAACGCATAACGCATAACGCATAACGCATAACGCATAACACATAACGCATAACGCATATCGCATAACGTATAACGCTTAACGCATAACGCATAACGCGTAACGCGTAACGCATAACGCCTAACGCATAACGCATAACGCATAACGCATAACGCATAACGCATAACGCATAACGCATAACGCATAACGCATAACGCATAACGCATAACGCATAACGCATAACGCATAACGCATAACGCATAACGCATAACGCATAACGCATAACGCATAACGCATAACGCATAACGCATAACGCATAACGCATAACGCATAACGCATAACGCATAACGCATAACGCATAACGCATAACGCATAACGCATAACGCATAACGCATAACGCATAACGCATAACGCGTAACGCATAACGCATAACGCATAACGCATAACGCATAACGCATAAAGCATAACGCATAAAGCATAACGCATAACGCATAACGCATAACGCATAACGCATAACGCATAACGCATAACGCATAACGCATAACGCATAACGCATAACGCATAACGCATAACGCATAACGCATAACGCATAACGCATAACGCATAACGCATAACGCATAACGCATAACGCATAACGCATAACGCATAACGCATAACGCATAACGCATAACGCATAACGCATAACGCATAACGCTTAACGAATAACGCATAACGCATGACACATTACTCATAACGCATTACGCATAACGCTTAACGAATAACGCATAACGCATGACACATTACTCATAACGCATTACGCATAACGCATAACGCATAACGCATAACGGATAACGCATAATGCATAACGCATAACGCATAACGCATAACGCATAACGCATAACGCATAACGCATAACGCATAACGCATAACGCATAACGCATAACGCATAACGCATAACGCATAACGCATAACGCATAACGCATAACGCATAACGCATAACGCATAACGCATAACGCATAACGCATAACGCGTAACGCGTAACGCATAACGCATAACGCATAACGCATAACGCATAACGCATAACGCATAACGGATAACGCATAATGCATAACGCATAACGCATAACGCATAACGCATAACGCATAACGCATAACGCATAACGCATAACGCATAACGCATAACGCATAACGCATAACGCATAACGCATAACGCATAACGCATAACGCATAACGCATAACGCATAACGCATAACGCATAACGCATAACGCATAACGCATAACGCATAACGCATAACGCATAACGCGTAACGCGTAACGCATAACGCATAACGCATAACGCATAACGCATAACGCATAACGCATAACGCATAACGCATAACGCATAACGCATAACGCATAACGCATAACGCATAACGCATAACGCATAACGCGTAACGCATAACGCATAACGCATAACGCATTACGCATAACGCATAACGCATGACGGATAACGCATAACGCATAACGCATAACGCATAACGCATAACGCATAACGCATAACGCGTAACGCATAACGCATAACGCATAACGCATTACGCATAACGCATAACGCATGACGGATAACGCATAATGCATAACGCATAACGCTTAACGCATGACGCATATCGCATAACGCATAACGCATAACGCATAACGCATAACGCATAACGCATAACGCATAACGCATAACGCTTAACGCATGACGCATATCGCATAACGCATAACGCATAACGCATAACGCATAACGCATAACGCATAACGCATAACGCATAACGCATAACGCATAACGCATAACGCATAACGCATAACGCATAACGCATAACGCATAACGCATAACGCATAACGCATAACGCATAACGCATAACGCATAACGCATAACGCATAACGCATAACGCATAACGCATAACGCATAACGCATAACGCATAACGCATAACGCATAACGCATAACGCATAACGCATAACGCATAACGCATAACGCATAACGCATAACGCATAACGCATAACGCATAACGCATAACGCATAACGCATAACGCATAACGCATAACGCATAACGCATAACGCATAACGCATAACGCATAACGCATAACGCATAACGCATAACGCATAACGCATAACGCATAACGCATAACGCATAACGCATAACGCATAACGCATAACGCATAACGCATAACGCATAACGCATAACGCATAACGCATAACGCATAACGCTTAACGAATAACGCATAACGCATAACGCATGACACATTACTCATAACGCATTACGCATAACGCTTAACGAATAACGCATAACGCATGACACATTACTCATAACGCATTACGCATAACGCATAACGCATAACGGATAACGCATAATGCATAACGCATAACGCTTAACGCATGACGCGTATCGCATAACGCATAACGCATAACGCATAACGCATAACGCATAACGCATAACGCATAACGCATAACGCATAACGCATAACGCATAACGCATAACGCATAACGCATAACGCATAACGCATAACGCATAACGCATAACGCATAACGCATAACGCGTAACGCATAACGCGTAACGCAAAACGCATAACGCATAACGCATAACGCGTAACGCGTAACGCATAACGCATAACGCATAACGCATAACGCATAACGCATAACGCATAACGCATAACGCATAACGCATAACGCATAACGCATAACGCATAACGCATAACGCATAACGCATAACGCATAACGCATAACGCATAACGCATAACGCGTAACGCATAACGCATAACGCATAACGCATTACGCATAACGCATAACGCATAACGGATAACGCATAATGCATAACGCATAACGCTTAACGCATGACGCATATCGCATAACGCATAACGCATAACGCATAACGCATACCGCATAACGCATAACGCATAACGCATAACGCATAACGCGTAACGCATAACGCATAACGCATAACGCATAACGCATAACGCATGACACATTACTCATAACGCATTACGCATAACGCATAACGCATAACGGATAACGCATAATGCATAACGCATAACGCTTAACGCATGACGCGTATCGCATAACGCATAACGCATAACGCATAACGCATAACGCATAACGCATAACGCATAACGCATAACGCATAACGCATAACGCATAACGCATAACGCATAACGCATAACGCGTAACGCATAACGCGTAACGCAAAACGCATAACGCATAACGCATAACGCGTAACGCGTAACGCATAACGCATAACGCGTAACGCGTAACGCATAACGCATAACGCATAACGCATAACGCATAACGCATAACGCATAACGCATAACGCATAACGCATAACGCATAACGCATAACGCATAACGCATAACGCATAACGCATAACGCGTAACGCATAACGCATAACGCATAACGCATTACGCATAACGCATAACGCATAACGGATAACGCATAATGCATAACGCATAACGCTTAACGCATGACGCATATCGCATAACGCATAACGCATAACGCATAACGCATAACGCATAACGCATAACGCATAACGCATAACGCATAACGCATAACGCATAACGCATAACGCATAACGCATAACGCATAACGCATAACGCATAACGCATAACGCATAACGCATAACGCATAACGCATAACGCATAACGCATAACGCATAACGCATAACGCATAACGCATAACGCATAACGCATAACGCATAACGCATAACGCATAACGCATAACGCATAACGCATAACGCATAACGCATAACGGATAACGCATAACGCATAACGCATAACGCATAACGCATAACGCATAACGCATAACGCATAACGCATATCGCATAACGCATAACGTTCAATGAAAAAGTCATAACGCATAACGCATATCGCATAACCCGTAAAGCACAACGCATAACACATAACGCATAACGCATAACACATAACGCATAACGCATAACGCATAACGCATAACGCATAACGCATAACGCATAACGCATAACGCATAACGCATAACGCATAACGCATAACGCATAACGCATAACGCATAACGCATAACGCATAACGCATAACGCATAACGCATAACGCATAACGCATAACGCATAACGCATAACGCATAACGCATAACGCATAACGCATAACGCATAACGCATAACGCATAACGCATAACGCATAACGCATAACGCATAACGCATAACGCATAACGCATAACGCATAACGCATAACGCATAACGCATAACGCATAACGCATAACGCATAACGCATAACGCATAACGCATAACGCATAACGCATAACGCATAACGCATAACGCATAACGCATAACGCATAACGCATAACGCATAACGCATAACGCATAACGCATAACGGATAACGCATAATGCATAACGCATAACGCATAACGCTTAACGCATGACGCATATCGCATAACGCATAACGCATAACGCATAACGCATACCGCATAACGCATAACGCATAACGCATAACGCATAACGCGTAACGCATAACGCATAACGCATAACGCATAACGCATAACGCATGACACATTACTCATAACGCATTACGCATAACGCATAACGCATAACGGATAACGCATAATGCATAACGCATAACGCTTAACGCATGACGCGTATCGCATAACGCATAACGCATAACGCATAACGCATAACGCATAACGCATAACGCATAACGCATAACGCATAACGCATAACGCATAACGCATAACGCATAACGCATAACGCGTAACGCATAACGCGTAACGCAAAACGCATAACGCATAACGCATAACGCGTAACGCGTAACGCATAACGCATAACGCCTAACGCATAACGCATAACGCATAACGCATAACGCATAACGCATAACGCATAACGCATAACGCATAACGCATAACGCATAACGCATAACGCGTAACGCATAACGCATAACGCATAACGCATTACGCATAACGCATAACGCATAACGGATAACGCATAATGCATAACGCATAACGCTTAACGCATGACGCATATCGCATAACGCATAACGCATAACGCATAACGCATAACGCATAACGCATAACGCATAACGCATAACGCATAACGCATAACGCATAACGCATAACGCATAACGCATAACGCATAACGCATAACGCATAACGCATAACGCATAACGCATAACGCATAACGCATAACGCATAACGCATAACGCATAACGCATAACGCATAACGCATAACGCATAACGCATAACGCATAACGCATAACGCATAACGCATAACGCATAACGCATAACGCATAACGCATAACGCATAACGCATAACGCATAACGCATAACGCATAACGGATAACGCATAACGCATAACGCATAACGCATAACGCATAACGCATAACGCATAACGCATAACGCATATCGCATAACGCATAACGTTCAATGAAAAAGTCATAACGCATAACGCATATCGCATAACCCGTAAAGCACAACGCATAACACATAACGCATAACGCATAACACATAACGCATAACGCATAACGCATAACGCATAACGCATAACGCATAACGCATAACGCATAACGCATAACGCATAACGCATAACGCATAACGCATAACGCATAACGCATAACGCATAACGCATAACGCATAACGCATAACGCATAACGCATAACGCATAACGCATAACGCATAACGCATAACGCATAACGCATAACGCATAACGCATAACGCATAACGCATAACGCATAACGCATAACGCATAACGCATAACGCATAACGCATAACGCATAACGCATAACGCATAACGCATAACGCATAACGCATAACGCATAACGCATAACGCATAACGCATAACGCATAACGCATAACGCATAACGCATAACGCATAACGCATAACGCATAACGCATAACGCATAACGCATAACGCATAACGCATAACGCATAACGCATAACGCATAACGCATAACGCATAACGCATAACGCATAACGCATAACGCATAACGCATAACGCATAACGCATAACGCATAACGCATAACGCATAACGCATAACGCATAACGCATAACGCATAACGCATAACGCATAACGCATAACGCATAACGCATAACGCATAACGCATAACGCATAACGCATAACGCATAACGCATAACGCATAACGCATAACGCATAACGCATAACGCATAACGCATAACGCATAACGCATAACGCATAACGCATAACGCATAACGCATAACGCATAACGCATAACGCATAACGCATAACGCATAACGCATAACGCATAACGCATATCGCATAACGCATAACGTTCAATGAAAAAGTCATAACGCATAACGCATATCGCATAACCCGTAAAGCACAACGCATAACACATAACGCATAACGCATAACACATAACGCATAACGCATAACGCATAACGCATAACGCATAACGCATAACGCATAACGCATAACGCATAACGCATAACACATAACGCATAACGCATATCGCATAACGTATAACGCTTAACGCATAACGCGTAACGCGTAACGCGTAACGCATAACGCATAACGCATAACGCATAACGCATAACGCATAACGCATAACGCATAACGCATAACGCATAACGCATAACGCATAACGCATAACGCATAACGCATAACGCATAACGCATAACGCATAACGCATAACGCATAACGCATAACGCATAACGCATAACGCATAACGCATAACGCATAACGCATAACGCATAACGCATAACGCATAACGCATAACGCATAACGCATAACGCATAACGCATATCGCATAACGCATAACGTTCAATGAAAAAGTCATAACGCATAACGCATATCGCATAACCCGTAAAGCACAACGCATAACACATAACGCATAACGCATAACACATAACGCATAACGCATAACGCATAACGCATAACGCATAACGCATAACGCATAACGCATAACGCATAACGCATAACACATAACGCATAACGCATATCGCATAACGTATAACGCTTAACGCATAACGCGTAACGCGTAACGCGTAACGCATAACGCATAACGCATAACGCATAACGCATAACGCATAACGCATAACGCATAACGCATAACGCATAACGCATAACGCATAACGCATAACGCATAACGCATAACGCATAACGCATAACGCATAACGCATAACGCATAACGCATAACGCATAACGCATAACGCATAACGCATAACGCATAACGCATAACGCATAACGCATAACGCATAACGCATAACGCATAACGCATAACGCATAACGCATAACGCATAACGCATAACGCATAACGCATAACGCATAACGCATAACGCATAACGCATAACGCATAACGCATAACGCATAACGCATAACGCATAACGCATAACGCATAACGCATAACGCATAACGCATAACGCATAACGCATAACGCATAACGCATAACGCATGACGCATAACGCATAACGCATAACGCATAACGCATAACGCATAACGCATAACGCATAACGCATAACGCATAACGCATAACGCATAACGCATAACGCATAACGCATAACGCATAACGCATAACGCATAACGCATAACGCATAACGCATAACGCATAACGCATAACGCATAACGCATAACGCATAACGCATAACGCATAACGCATAACGCATAACGCATAACGCATA
Organism: Lasioglossum baleicum; assembly: GCF_051020765.1. Classification (NCBI taxonomy): domain Eukaryota; kingdom Metazoa; phylum Arthropoda; class Insecta; order Hymenoptera; family Halictidae; genus Lasioglossum; species Lasioglossum baleicum. Next base: position 292,789 of record NW_027469227.1, read on the forward strand.
ACGCATAACGCATAACGCATAACGCTTAACGAATAACGCATAACGCATGACACATTACTCATAACGCATTACGCATAACGCTTAACGAATAACGCATAACGCATAACGCATAACGCATAACGCATAACGCATAACGCATAACGCATAACGCATAACGCATAACGCATAACGCATAACGCATAACGCATAACGCATAACGCATAACGCATAACGCATAACGCATAACGCATAACGCATAACGCATAACGCATAACGCATAACGCATAACGCATAACGCATAACGCATAACGCATAACGCATAACGCATAACGCATAACGCATAACGCATAACGCATAACGCATAACGTTCAATGAAAAAGTCATAACGCATAACGCATATCGCATAACCCGTAAAGCACAACGCATAACACATAACGCATAACGCATCACACATAACACATAACGCATAACGCATAACGCATAACGCATAACACATAACGCATAACGCATATCGCATAACGTATAACGCTTAACGCATAACGCATAACGCGTAACGCGTAACGCATAACGCCTAACGCATAACGCATAACGCATAACGCATAACGCATAACGCATAACGCATAACGCATAACGCATAACGCATAACGCATAACGCATAACGCATAACGCATAACGCATAACGCATAACGCATAACGCATAACGCATAACGCATAACGCATAACGCATAACGCATAACGCATAACGAATAACGCATATCGCATAACGCATAACGCTTAACGCATAACGCATAACGCATAACGCATAACGCATAACGCATAACGCATAACGCATAACGCATAACGCATAACGCATAACGCATAACGCATAACGCATAACGCATAACGCATAACGCATAACGCATAACGCATAACGCATAACGCATAACGCATAACGCATAACGCATAACGCATAACGCATAACGCATAACGCATAACGCATAACGCATAACGCATGACGCATAACGCAGAACGCATAACGCATAACGCATGACGCATAACGCATAACGCATAACGCATAACGCATAACGCATAACGCATAACGCATAACGCATAACGCATAACGCATAACGCATAACGCATAACGCATAACGCATAACGCATAACGCATAACGCATAACGAATAACGCATATCGCATAACGCATAACGCATAACGCATAACGCATAACGCATAACGCATAACGCATAACGCATAACGCATAACGCATAACGCATAACGCATAACGCATAACGCATAACGCATAACGCATAACGCATAACGCATAACGCATAACGCATAACGCATAACGCATAACGCATAACGCATAACGCATAACGCATAACGCATAACGCATAACGCATAACGCATAACGCATAACGCATAACGCATAACGCATAACGCATAACGCATAACGCATAACGCATAACGCATAACGCATAACGCATAACGCATAACGCATAACGCATAACGCATAACGCATAACGCATAACGCATAACGCATAACGCATAACGCATAACGCATAACGCATAACGCATAACGCATAACGCATAAAGCATAACGCATAACGCATAACGCATAACGCATAACGCATAACGCATAACGCATAACGCATAACGCATAACGCATAACGCATAACGCATAACGCATAACGCATAACGCATAACGCATAACGCATAACGCATAACGCTTAACGAATAACGCATAACGCATAACGCATAACGCATAACGCATAACGCATAACGCATAACGCATAACGCATAACGCATAACGCATAACGCATAACGCATAACGCATAACGCATAACGCATAACGCATAACGCATAACGCATAACGCATAACGCATAACGCATAACGCATAACGCATAACGCATAACGCATAACGCATAACGCATAACGCATAACGCATAACGCATAACGCATAACGCATAACGCATAACGCATAACGCATAACGCATAACGCATAACGCATAACGCATAACGCATAACGCATAGCGCATAACGCATAACGCATAACGCATAACGCATAACGCATAACGCATAACGCATAACGCATAACGCATAACGCATAACGCATAACGCATAACGCATAACGCATAACGCATAACGCATAACGCATAACGCATAACGCATAACGCATAACGCATAACGCATAACGCATAACGCATAACGCATAACGCATAACGCATAACGCATAACGCATAACGCATAACGCATAACGCATAACGCATAACGCATAACGCATAACGCATAACGCATAACGCATAACGCATAACGCATAACGCATAACGCATAACGCATAACGCATAACGCATAACGCATAACGCATAACGCATAACGCATAACGCATAACGCATAACGCATAACGCATAACGCATAACGCATAACGCATAACGCATAACGTTCAATGAAAAAGTCATAACGCATAACGCATATCGCATAACCCGTAAAGCACAACGCATAACACATAACGCATAACGCATCACACATAACACATAACGCATAACGCATAACGCATAACGCATAACACATAACGCATAACGCATATCGCATAACGTATAACGCTTAACGCATAACGCATAACGCGTAACGCGTAACGCATAACGCCTAACGCATAACGCATAACGCATAACGCATAACGCATAACGCATAACGCATAACGCATAACGCATAACGCATAACGCATAACGCATAACGCATAACGCATAACGCATAACGCATAACGCATAACGCATAACGCATAACGCATAACGCATAACGCATAACGCATAACGCATAACGCATAACGCATAACGCATAACGCATAACGCATAACGCATAACGCATAACGCATAACGCATAACGCATAACGCATAACGCATAACGAATAACGCATATCGCATAACGCATAACGCTTAACGCATAACGCATAACGCATAACGCATAACGCATAACGCATAACGCATAACGCATAACGCATAACGCATAACGCATAACGCATAACGCATAACGCATAACGCATAACGCATAACGCATAACGCATAACGCATAACGCATAACGCATAACGCATAACGCATAACGCATAACGCATAACGCATAACGCATAACGCGTAACGCATAACGCATAACGCATAACGCATAACGCATAACGCATAACGCATAAAGCATAACGCATAAAGCATAACGCATAACGCATAACGCATAACGCATAACGCATAACGCATAACGCATAACGCATAACGCATAACGCATAACGCATAACGCATAACGCATAACGCATAACGCATAACGCATAACGCATAACGCATAACGCATAACGCATAACGCATAACGCATAACGCATAACGCATAACGCATAACGCATAACGCATAACGCATAACGCATAACGCATAACGCATAACGCATAACGCATAACGCTTAACGAATAACGCATAACGCATGACACATTACTCATAACGCATTACGCATAACGCTTAACGAATAACGCATAACGCATGACACATTACTCATAACGCATTACGCATAACGCATAACGCATAACGCATAACGGATAACGCATAATGCATAACGCATAACGCTTAACGCATGACGCGTATCGCATAACGCATAACGCATAACGCATAACGCATAACGCATAACGCATAACGCATAACGCATAACGCATAACGCATAACGCATAACGCGTAACGCATAACGCGTAACGCAAAACGCATAACGCATAACGCATAACGCGTAACGCGTAACGCATAACGCATAACGCATAACGCATAACGCATAACGCATAACGCATAACGCATAACGCATAACGCATAACGCATAACGCATAACGCATAACGCATAACGCATAACGCATAACGCGTAACGCATAACGCATAACGCATAACGCATTACGCATAACGCATAACGCATGACGGATAACGCATAATGCATAACGCATAACGCTTAACGCATGACGCATATCGCATAACGCATAACGCATAACGCATAACGCATAACGCATAACGCATAACGCATAACGCATAACGCATAACGCATAACGCATAACGCATAACGCATAACGCATAACGCATAACGCATAACGCATAACGCATAACGCATAACGCATAACGCATAACGCATAACGCATAACGCATAACGCATAACGCATAACGCATAACGCATAACGCATAACGCATAACGCATAACGCATAACGCATAACGCATAACGCATAACGCATAACGCATAACGCATAACGCATAACGCATAACGCATAACGCATAACGCATAACGCATAACGCATAACGCATAACGCATAACGCATAACGCATAACGCATAACGCATAACGCATAACGCATAACGCATAACGCATAACGCATAACGCATAACGGATAACGCATAATGCATAACGCATAACGCTTAACGCATGACGCGTATCGCATAACGCATAACGCATAACGCATAACGCATAACGCATAACGCATAACGCATAACGCATAACGCATAACGCATAACGCATAACGCATAACGCGTAACGCATAACGCATAACGCTTAACGCATAACGCATAACGCATAACGCATAACGCATAACGCATAACGCATAACGCATAACGCATAACGCATAACGCATAACGCATAACGCATAACGCATAACGCATAACGCATAACGCATAACGCATAACGCATAACGCATAACGCATAACGCATAACGCATAACGCATAACGCATAACGCATAACGCATAACGCATAACGCATAACGCATAACGCATAACGCATAACGCATAACGCATAACGCATAACGCATAACGCATAACGCATAACGCATAACGCATAACGCATAACGCATAACGCATAACGCATAACGCATAACGCATAACGCATAACGCATAACGCATAACGCATAACGCATAACGCATAACGCATAACGCATAACGCATAACGCATAACGCATAACGCATAACGCATAACGCATAACGCATAACGCATAACGCATAACGCATAACGCATAACGCATAACGCATAACGCATAACGCATAACGCATAACGCATAACGCATAACGCATAACGCATAACGCATAACGCATAACGCATCACGCATAACGCATAACGCATAACGCATAACGCATAACGCATAACGCATAACGCATAACGCATAACGCATAACGCATAACGCATAACGCATGACGCATAACGCAGAACGCATAACGCATAACGCATGACGCATAACGCATAACGCATAACGCATAACGCATAACGCATAACGCATAACGCATAACGCATAACGCATAACGCATAACGCATAACGCATAACGCATAACGCATAACGCATAACGCATAACGCATAACGCATAACGCATAACGCATAACGCATAACGCATAACGCATAACGCATAACGCATAACGCATAACGCATAACGCATGACGCATAACGCATAACGCATAACGCATAACGCATAACGCATAACGCATAACGCATAACGCATAACGCATAACGCATAACGCATAACGCATAACGCATAACGCATAACGCATAACGCATAACGCATAACGCATAACGCATAACGCATAACGCATAACGCATAACGCATAACGCATAACGCATAACGCATAACGCATAACGCATAACGCATAACGCATAACGCATAACGCATAACGCATAACGCATAACGCATAACGCATAACGCATAACGCATAACGCATAACGCATAACGCATAACGCATAACGCATAACGCATAACGCATAACGCATAACGCATAACGCATAACGCATAACGCATAACGCATAACGCATAACGCATAACGCATAACGCATAACGCATAACGCATAACGCATAACGCATAACGCATAACGCATAACGCATAACGCATAACGCATAACGCATAACGCATAACGCATAACGCATAACGCATAACGCATAACGCATAACGCATAACGCATAACGCATAACGCATAACGCATAACGCATAACGCATAACGCATAACGCATATCGCATAACGCATAACGCATAACGCATAACACATAACGCATAACGCATATCGCATAACGTATAACGCTTAACGCATAACGCATAACGCATAACGCGTAACGCGTAACGCATAACGCATAACGCGTAACGCATAACGCATAACGCATAACGCATAACGCATAACGCATAACGCATAACGCATAACGCATAACGCATAACGCATAACGCATAACGCATAACGCATAACGCATAACGCATAACGCATAACGCATAACGCATAACGCATAACGCATAACGCATAACGCATAACGCATAACGCATAACGCATAACGCATAACGCATAACGCATAACGCATAACGCATAACGCATAACGCATGACGCATAACGCATAACGCAGAACGCATAACGCATGACGCATAACGCATAACGCATAACGCAGAACGCATAACGCATAACGCATAACGCATAACGCATAACGCATAACGCATAACGCATAACGCATAACGCATAACGCATAACGCATAACGCATAACGCATAACGCATAACGCATGACGCATAACGCATAACGCATAACACATAACGCATAACGCATAACGCATAACGCATAACGCATAACGCATAACGCATAACGCATAACGCATAACGCATAACGCATAACGCATGACGCATAACGCAGAACGCATAACGCATAACGCATGACGCATAACGCATAACGCATAACGCATAACGCATAACGCATAACGCATATCGCATAACGCATAACGCATAACGCATAACGCATAACGCATAACGCATAACGCATAACGCATAACGCATAACGCATAACGCATAACGCATAACGCATAACGCATAACGCATAACGCATAACGCATAACGCATAACGCATAACGCATAACGCATAACGCATAACGCATAACGCATAACGCATAACGCATAACGCATAACGCATAACGCATAACGCATAACGCATAACGCATAACGCATAACGCATAACGCATAACGCATAACGCATAACGCATAACGCATAACGCATAACGAATAACGCATATCGCATAACGCATAACGCATAACGCATAACGCATAACGCATAACGCATAACGCATAACGCATAACGCATAACGCATAACGCATAACGCATAACGCATAACGCATAACGCATAACGCATAACGCATAACGCATAACGCATAACGCATAACGCATAACGCATAACGCATAACGTTCAATGAAAAAGTCATAACGCATAACGCATATCGCATAACCCGTAAAGCACAACGCATAACACATAACGCATAACACATAACGCATAACGCATAACGCATAACGCATAACGCATAACGCATAACGCATAACGCATAACGCATAACGCATAACGCATAACGCATAACGCATAACGCATAACGCATAACGCATAACGCATAACGCATAACACATAACGCATAACGCATATCGCATAACGTATAACGCTTAACGCATAACGCATAACGCGTAACGCGTAACGCATAACGCATAACGCATAACGCATAACGCATAACGCATAACGCATAACGCATAACGCATAACGCATAACGCATAACGCATAACGCATAACGCATAACGCATAACGCATAACGCATAACGCATAACGCATAACGCATAACGCATAACGCATAACGCATAACGCATAACGCATAACGCATAACGCATAACGCATAACGCATATCGCATAACGTATAACGCTTAACGCATAACGCATAACGCATAACGCATAACGCATAACGCATAACGCATAACGCATAACACATAACGCATAACGCATAACGCATAACGCATAACGCATAACGCATAACGCATAACGCATAACGCATAACGCATAACGCATAACGCATATCGCATAACGCATAACGTTCAATGAAAAAGTCATAACGCAGAACGCATATCGCATAACCCGTAAAGCACAACGCATAACACATAACGCATAACGCATAACACATAACGCATAACGCATAACGCATAACGCATAACGCATAACGCATAACGCATAACGCATAACGCATAACACATAACGCATAACGCATATCGCATAACGTATAACGCTTAACGCATAACGCATAACGCATAACGCGTAACGCGTAACGCATAACGCATAACGCGTAACGCATAACGCATAACGCATAACGCATAACGCATAACGCATAACGCATAACGCATAACGCATAACGCATAACGCATAACGCATAACGCATAACGCATAACGCATAACGCATAACGCATAACGCATAACGCATAACGCATAACGCATAACGCATAACGCATAACGCATAACGCATAACGCATAACGCATAACGCATAACGCATAACGCATAACACATAACGCATAACGCATAACGCATAACGCATAACGCATAACGCATAACGCATAACGCATAACGCATAACGCATAACGCATAACGCATATCGCATAACGCATAACGTTCAATGAAAAAGTCATAACGCAGAACGCATATCGCATAACCCGTAAAGCATAACGCATAACGCATAACGCATAACGCATGACGCATAACGCATAACGCATAACGCAGAACGCATAACGCATAACGCATAACGCATAACGCATAACGCATAACGCATAACGCATAACGCATAACGCATAACGCATAACGCATAACGCATAACGCATAACGCATAACGCATAACGCGTAACGCGTAACGCATAACGCATAACGCGTAACGCATAACGCATAACGCATAACGCATAACGCATAACGCATAACGCATAACGCATAACGCATAACGCATAACGCATAACGCATAACACATAACGCATAACGCATAACGCATAACGCATAACGCATAACGCATAACGCATAACGCATAACGCATAACGCATGACGCATAACGCAGAACGCATAACGCATAACGCATGACGCATAACGCATAACGCATAACGCATAACGCATAACGCATAACGCATATCGCATAACGTATAACGCTTAACGCATAACGCATAACGCATACCGCATAACGCATAACGCATAACGCATAACGCATAACGCATAACGCATAACGCATAACGCATAACGCATAACGCATAACGCATAACGCATAACGCATAACGCATAACGCATAACGCATAACGCATAACGCATAACGCATAACGCATAACGCATAACGCATAACGCATAACGCATAACGCATAACGCATAACGCATAACGCATAACGCATATCGCATAACGTATAACGCTTAACGCATAACGCATAACGCATAACGCATAAGGCATAACGCGTAACGCATAACGGATAACGCATAACGGATAACGCATGGTGCATAACGCATAACGCATAACGCATATCGCATAACGCATAACGCATAACGCATAACGCATAAGGCATAACGCATAACGCATAACGCATAACGCATAACGCATAACGCATAACGCATAACGCATAACGCATAACGCATAACGCATAACGCATAACGCATAACGCATAACGCATAACGCATAACGCATAACGCATAACGCATAACGCATAACGCATAACGCATAACGCATAACGCATAACGCATAACGCATAACGCATAACGCATAACGCATAACGCATAACGCATAACGCATAACGCATAACGCATAACGCATAACGCATAACGCATAACGCATAACGCATAACGCATAACGCATAACGCATAACGCATAACGCATAACGCATAACGCATAACGCATAACGCATAACGCATAACGCATAACGCATAACGCATAACGCATAACGCATGACGCATAACGCAGAACGCATAACGCATAACGCATGACGCATAACGCATAACGCATAACGCAGAACGCATAACGCATAACGCATAACGCATAACGCATAACGCATAACGCATAACGCATAACGCATAACGCATAACGCATAACGCATAACACATAACGCATAACGCATATCGCATAACGTATAACGCTTAACGCATAACGCATAACGCGTAACGCGTAACGCATAACGCCTAACGCATAACGCATAACGCATAACGCATAACGCATAACGCATAACGCATAACGCATAACGCATAACGCATAACGCATAACGCATAACGCATAACGCATAACGCATAACGCATAACGCATAACGCATAACGCATAACGCATAACGCATAACGCATAACGCATAACGCATAACGCATAACGCATAACGCATAACGCATAACGCATAACGCATAACGCATAACGCATAACGCATAACGCATAACGCATAACGCATAACGCATAACGCATAACGCATAACGCATAACGCATAACGCATAACGCATAACGCATAACGCATAACGCATAACGCATAACGCATAACGCATAACGCATAACGCATAACGCATAACGCATAACGCATAACGCATAACGCATAACGCATAACGCATAACGCATAACGCATAACGCATAACGCATAACGCATAACGCATAACGCATAACGCATAACGCATAACGCATAACGCATAACGCATAACGCATAACGCATAACGCATAACGCATAACGCATAACGCATAACGCATAACGCATAACGCATAACGCATAACGCATAACGCATAACGCATAACGCATAACGCATAACGCATAACGCATAACGCATAACGCATAACGCATAACGCATAACGCATAACGCATAACGCATAACGCATAACGCATAACGCATCACGCATAACGCATAACGCATAACGCATAACGCATAACGAATAACGCATGACGCATAACGCAGAACGCATAACGCATAACGCATGACGCATAACGCATAACGCATAACGCATAACGCATAACGCATAACGCATAACGCATAACGCATAACGCATAACGCATAACGCATAACGCATAACGCATAACGCATAACGCATAACGCATAACGCATAACGCATAACGCATAACGCATAACGCATAACGCATAACGCATAACGAATAACGCATAACGCATAACGCATAACGCATAACGCATAACGCATAACGCATAACGCATAACGCATAACGCATAACGCATAACGCATCACGCATAACGCATAACGCATAACGCATAACGCATAACGCATAACGCATAACGCATAACGCATAACGCATAACGCATAACGCATAACGCATAACGCATAACGCATAACGCATAACGCATAACGCATGACGCATAACGCAGAACGCATAACGCATAACGCATGACGCATAACGCATAACGCATAACGCAGAACGCATAACGCATAACGCATAACGCATAACGCATAACGCATAACGCATAACGCATAACGCATAACGCATAACGCATAACGCATAACGCATAACGCATAACGCATAACGCATGACGCATAACGCATAACGCATAACGCATAACGCATAACGCATGACGCATAACGCATGACGCATAACGCAGAACGCATAACGCATAACGCATAACGCATAACGCATAACGCATAACGCATAACGCATAACACATAACGCATAACGCATAACGCATAACGCATAACGCATAACGCATAACGCATAACGCATAACGCATAACGCATAACGCATAACGCATAACGCATATCGCATAACGCATAACGTTCAATGAAAAAGTCATAACGCATAACGCATATCGCATAACCCGTAAAGCACAACGCATAACACATAACGCATAACGCATAACACATAACGCATAACGCATAACGTATAACGCTTAACGCATAACGCATAACGCATAACGCATAACGCGTAACGCATAACGCGTAACGCATAACGCATAACGCATAACGCATAACGCATAACGCATAACGCATGACACATTACTCATAACGCATTACGCATAACGCATAACGCATAACGGATAACGCATAATGCATAACGCATAACGCTTAACGCATGACGCATATCGCATAACGCATAACGCATAACGCATAACGGATAACGCATAACGCATAATGCATAACGCATAACGCATAACGCATAACGCATAACGCATAACCCATAACGCATAACGCATAACCCATAACGAATAACGCATAACGCTCAATGGAAAAGTCATAACGCATAACGCTCAATGAAAAAGTCATAATGCTTAACGCATAACGCATAACGCATAACGCATAACGCATAACGCATAACGCATAACGCATAACGCATAACGCATAACGCATAACGCATAACGCATAACGCATAACGCATAACGCATAACGCATAACGCATAACGCATAACGCATAACGCATAACGCATAACGCATAACGCATAACGCATAACGCATAACGCACATCGCATAACGCATAACGCATAACGCATAACGCATAACGCATAACGAATAACGCATAACGCATAACGCATAACGCATAACGCATAACGCATAACGCGTAACGCATAACGCGTAACACATAACGCATAACGCATAACGCATAACGCATAACGCATATCGCATAACGCATAACGCATAACGCATAACGCATAACGCATAACGCATAACGCATAACGAATAACGCATAACGCATGACGCATAACGGATAACCCATAACGCATAACGCATAAAGCATAGTCCATAACGCATAACGCATGACACATTACTCATAACGCATTACGCATAACGCATAACGCATAATGCATAACGCATTACGCATAACGCATAACGCTCAATGAAAAAGTCATAACGCATAACGCATATCGCATAACCCGTAAAGCACAACGCATAACACATAACGCATAACGCATAACGCATAACGCATAACGCATAACGCATAACGCATAACGCATAACGCATAACGCATAACGCATAACGCATAACGCATAACGCATAACGCATAACGCATAACGCATAACGCATAACGCATAACGCATAACGCATAACGCATAACGCATAACGCATAACGCATAACGCATAACGCATAACGCATAACGCATAACGCATAACGCATAACGCATAACGCATAACGCATAACGCATAACGCATAACGCATAACGCATAACGCATAACGCATAACGCATAACGCATAACGCATAACGCATAACGCATAACGCATAACGCATAACGCATAACGCATAACGCATAACGCATAACGCATAACGCATAACGAATAACGCATAACGCATAACGCATAACGCATAACGCATAACGCATAACGCGTAACGCATAACGCGTAACGCATAACGCATAACGCATAACGCATAACGCATAACGCATATCGCATAACGCATAACGCATAACGCATAACGCATACCGCATAACGCATAACGCATAACGAATAACGCATAACGCATAACGCATAACGCCTAACGCGTAACGCATAACGCGTAACGCATAACGCATAACGCATAACGCATAACGCATAACGCATAACGCATAACGCATAACGCATAACGCATAACGCATAACGCATAACGCATATCGCATAACGCATAACGTTCAATGAAAAAGTCATAACGCATAACGCATATCGCATAACCCGTAAAGCACAACGCATAACACATAACGCATAACGCATAACACATAACGCATAACGCATAACGTATAACGCTTAACGCATAACGCATAACGCATAACGCATAACGCATAACGCATAACGCATAACGCATAACGCATAACGCATAACGCATAACGCGTAACGCATAACGCGTAACGCATAACGCATAACGCATAACGCATAACGCATAACGCATAACGCATAACGCATAACGCATGACACATTACTCATAAAGCATTACGCATAACGCATAACGCATAACGGATAACGCATAATGCATAACGCATAACGCTTAACGCATGACGCATATCGCATAACGCATAACGCATAACGCATAACGGATAACGCATAACGCATAATGCATAACGCATAACGCATAACGCATAACGCATAACGCATAACCCATAACGCATAACGCATAACGGATAACGCATAATGCATAACGCATAACGCATAACGCATAACGCATGACACATTACTCATAACGCATTACGCATAACGCATAACACATAACGCATAACGCATAACGCATAACGCATAACGCATAACGCATAACGCATAACGCATAACGCATAACGCATAACGCATAACGCATAACGAATAACGCATAACGCATAACGCATAACGCATAACGCATAACGCATAACGCATAACGCATAACGCGTAACGCATAACGCGTAACGCATAACGCATAACGCATAACGCATAACGCATAACGCATATCGCATAACGCATAACGCATAACGCATAACGCATAACGCATAACGCATAACGCATAACGAATAACGCATAACGCATAACGCATAACGCGTAACGCATAACGCGTAACGCATAACGCATAACGCATAACGCATAACGCATAACGCATAACGCATAACGCATAACGCATAACGCATAACGCATAACGCATAACGCATATCGCATAACGCATAACGTTCAATGAAAAAGTCATAACGCATAACGCATATCGCATAACCCGTAAAGCACAACGCATAACACATAACGCATAACGCATAACACATAACGCATAACGCATAACGTATAACGCTTAACGCATAACGCATAACACATAACGCATAACGCATAACGCATAACGCATAACGCATAACGCATAACGCATAACGCATAACGCATAACGCGTAACGCGTAACGCATAACGCATAACGCTTAACGCATAACGCATCACGCATAACGCATAACGCATAACGCATAACGCATAACGCATAACGCATAACGCATAACGCATGACACATTACTCATAACGCATTACGCATAACGCATAACGCATAACGCATAACGGATAACGCATAATGCATAACGCATAACGCTTAACGCATGACGCATATCGCATAACGCATAACGCATAACGCATAACGCATAACGGATAACGCATAACGCATAATGCATAACGCATAACGCATAACGCATAACGCATAACGCATAACCCATAACGCATAACGCATAACCCATAACGAATAACGCATAACGCTCAATGGAAAAGTCATAACGCATAACGCTCAATGAAAAAGTCATAATGCTTAACGAATAACACATAACGCATAACGCATAACGCATAACGCATAACGCATAACGCGTAACGCATAACGCGTAACGCATAACGCATAACGCATAACGCATAACGCATAACGCATAACGCATAACGCATATCGCATAACGCATAACGCATAACGCATAACGCATACCGCATAACGCATAACGCATAACGAATAACGCATAACGCATAACGCATAACGCATAACGCGTAACGCATAACGCGTAACGCATAACGCATAACGCTTATCGCATAACGCATAACGCATAACGCATAACGCATAACGCATAACGCATAACGCATAACGCATAACGCATAACGCATAACGCATAACGCATAACGCATAACGCATAACGCATAACGCATAACGCATAACGCATAACGCATAACGCATAACGCATAACGCATAACGCATAACGCATAACGCATAACGCATAACGCATAACGCATAACGCATAACGCATAACGCATAACGCATAACGCATAACGCATAACGCATAACGCATAACGCATAACGCATAACGCATAACGCATAACGCATAACGCATAACGCATAACGCATAACGCATAACGCATAACGCATAACGCATAACGCATAACGCATAACGCATAACGCATAACGCATAACGCGTAACGCGTAACGCGTAACGCATAACGGATAACGCATAACGCATAACGCATAACGCATAACGCATAACGCATAACGCATAACGCATAACGCATAACGCATAACGCATAACGCATAACGCATAACGCATTACGCATGACGCATGACGCATAACGCATAACGCATAACGCATAACGCATAACGCATAACGCATAACGCATAACGCATAACGCATAACGCATAACGCATAACGCATAACGCATAACGCATAACGCATAAAGCATAACGCTTAACGAATAACGCATAACGCATAACGCATGACACATTACTCATAACGCATTACGCATAACGCATAACGCATAACGGATAACGCATAATGCATAACGCATAACGCTTAACGCATGACGCATATCGCATAACGCATAACGCATAACGCATAACGGATAACGCATAACGCATAACGCATAACGCATAACGCATAACGCATAACGCATAACGCATAACGCATAACGCCTAACGCATAACGCCTAACGCATAACGCATAACGCATAACGCATAACCCATAACGCATAACGCATAACCCATAACGAATAACGCATAACGCTCAATGGAAAAGTCATAACGCATAACGCTCAATGAAAAAGTCATAATGCTTAACGCATAACGCATAACGCATAACGCATAACGCATAACGCATAACGCATAACGCATAACGCACATCGCACATCGCATAACGCATAACGCATAACGCATAACGCATAACGCATAACGAATAACGCATAACGCATAACGCATAACGCATAACGCATAACGCATAACGCGTAACGCGTAACGCATAACGCGTAACGCATAACGCATAACGCATAACGCATAACGCATAACGCATAACGCATAACGCATAACGCATAACGCATAACGCATAACGCATAACGCATAACGCATAACGCATAACGCATAACGCATAACGCATAACGCATAACGCATAACGCATAACGCATAACGCATATCGCATAACGCATAACGTGCAATGAAAAAGTCATAACGCATAACGCATATCGCATAACCCGTAAAGCACAACGCATAACACATAACGCATAACGCATAACGAATAACGCATAACGCATAACGCATAACGCATAACGCATAACGCATAACGCATAACGCATAACGCATAACGCATAACGCATAACGCATAACGCATAACGCATAACGCATAACGAATAACGCATAACGCTTAACGAATAACGCATAACGCATAACGCATGACACATTACTCATAACGCATTACGCATAACGCATAACGCATAACGGATAACGCATAATGCATAACGCATAACGCTTAACGCATGACGCATATCGCATAACGCATAACGCATAACGCATAACGGATAACGCATAACGCATAACGCATAACGCATAACGCATAACGCATAACGCATAACGCATAACGCATAACGCATAACGCATAACGCATAACGCATAACGCATAACGCATAACCCATAACGCATAACGCATAACCCATAACGAATAACGCACAACGCTCAATGGAAAAGTCATAACGCATAACGCTCAATGAAAAAGTCATAATGCTTAATGCTTAACGCATAACGCATAACGCTCAATGGAAAAGTCATAACGCATAACGCTCAATGAAAAAGTCATAATGCTTAATGCTTAACGCATAACGCATAACGCATAACCCATAACGCATAACGCATAACGCATAACGCATAACGCATAACGCATAACGCATAACGCATAACGCATAACCCATAACGCATAACGCATAACGCATAACGCATAACGCATAACGCATAACGCATAACGCATAACGCATAACGCATAACGCATAACGCATAACGCATAACGCATAACGCATAACGCATAACGCATAACGCATAACGCATAACGCATAACGCATAACGCATAACGCATAACGCATAACGCATAACGCATAACGCATAACGCATAACGCATAACGCATAACGCATAACGCATAACGCATAACGCATAACGCATAACGCATAACGCATAACGCATAACGCATAACGCATAACGCATAACGCATAACGCATAACGCATAACGCATAACGCATAACGCATAACGCATAACGCATAACGCATAACGCATAACGCATAACGCATTACGCATAACGCATAACGCATAACGCATAACGGATAACGCATAATGCATAACGCATAACGCTTAACGCATGACGCATATCGCATAACCCATAACGCATAACGCATAACCCATAACGAATAACGCATAACGCTCAATGGAAAAGTCATAACGCATAACGCTCAATGAAAAAGTCATAATGCTTAACGCATAACGCATAACGCATAACGCATAACGCATAACGCATAACGCATAACGCATAACGCATAACGCATAACGCATAACGCATAACGCATAACGCATAACGTCATAACGCATAACGCATAACGCATAACGCATAACGCATAACGCATAACGCATAACGCATAACGCATAACGCATAACGCATAACGCATAACGCATAACGCATAACGCATAACGCATAACGCATAACGCATAACGCATAACGCATAACGCATAACGCATAACGCACATCGCATAACGCATAACGCATAACGCATAACGCATAACGCATAACGAATAACGCATAACGCATAACGCATAACGCATAACGCATAACGCATAACGCATAACGCATAACGCATAACGCATAACGCATAACGCATAACGCATAACGCATAACGCATAACGCATAACGCTCAATGGAAAAGTCATAACGCATAACGCTCAATGAAAAAGTCATAATGCTTAATGCTTAACGCATAACGCATAACGCATAACCCATAACGCATAACGCATAACGCATAACGCATAACGCATAACGCATAACGCATAACGCATAACGCATAACGCATAACGCATAACGCATAACGCATAACGCATAACGCATAACGCATAACGAATAACGCATAACGCATAACGCATAACGCATAACGCATAACGCATAAAGCATAACGCTTAACGAATAACGCATAACGCATAACGCATGACACATTACTCATAACGCATTACGCATAACGCATAACGCATAACGCATAACGGATAACGCATAATGCATAACGCATAACGCTTAACGCATGACGCATATCGCATAACGCATAACGCATAACGCATAACGGATAACGCATAACGCATAATGCATAACGCATAACGCATAACGCATAACGCATAACGCATAACGCATAACGCATAACGCATAACCCATAACGCATAACGCATAACCCATAACGAATAACGCATAACGCTCAATGGAAAAGTCATAACGCATAACGCTCAATGAAAAAGTCATAATGCTTAACGCATTACGCATAACGCATAACGCATAACGCATAACGCATAACGCATAACGCATAACGCATAACGCATAACGCATAACGCATAACGCACATCGCATAACGCATAACGCATAACGCATAACGCATAACGCATAACGAATAACGCATAACGCATAACGCATAACGCATAACGCATAACGCATAACGCATAACGCATAACGCATAACGCATAACGCATAACGCATAACGCATAACGCATAACGCATAACGCATAACGCATAACGCATAACGCTCAATGGAAAAGTCATAACGCATAACGCTCAATGAAAAAGTCATAATGCTTAATGCTTAACGCATAACGCATAACGCATAACCCATAACGCATAACGCATAACGCATAACGCATAACGCATAACGCATAACGCATAACGCATAACGCATAACGCATAACGCATAACGCATAACGCATAACGCATAACGCATAACGCATAACGCATAACGCATAACGCATAACGCATAACGCATAACGCATAACGCATAACGCATAACGCATAACGCATAACGCATAACGCATAACGCATAACGCATAACGCATAACGCATAACGCATAACGCATAACGCATAACGCATAACGCATAACGCATAACGCATAACGCATAACGCATAACGCATAACGCATAACGCATAACGCATAACGCATAACGCATAACGCATAACGCATAACGCATAACGCATAACGCATAACGCATAACGCATAACGCATAACGCATAACGCATAACGCATAACGCATAACGCATAACGCATAACGCATAACGCATAACGCATAACGCATAACGCATAACGCATAACGTTCAATGAAAAAGTCATAACGCATAACGCATATCGCATAACCCGTAAAGCACAACGCATAACACATAACGCATAACACATAACGCATAACGAATAACGCATAACGCATAACGCATAACGCATAACGCATAACGCATAACGCATAACGCATAACGCATAACGCATAACACATAACGCATAACGCATATCGCATAACGTATAACGCATAACGCTCAATGGAAAAGTCATAACGCATAACACTCAATGAAAAAGTCATAATGCTTAATGCTTAACGCATAACGCATAACGCATAACCCATAACGCATAACGCATAACGCATAACGCATAACGCATAACGCATAACGCATAACGCATAACGCATAACGCATAACGCATAACGCATAACGCATAACGCATAACGCATAACGAATAACGCATAACGCATAACGCATAACGCATAACGCATAACGCATAAAGCATAACGCTTAACGAATAACGCATAACGCATAACGCATGACACATTACTCATAACGCATTACGCATAACGCATAACGCATAACGCATAACGGATAACGCATAATGCATAACGCATAACGCTTAACGCATGACGCATATCGCATAACGCATAACGCATAACGCATAACGGATAACGCATAACGCATAATGCATAACGCATAACGCATAACGCATAACGCATAACGCATAACGCATAACGCATAACGCATAACCCATAACGCATAACGCATAACCCATAACGAATAACGCATAACGCTCAATGGAAAAGTCATAACGCATAACGCTCAATGAAAAAGTCATAATGCTTAACGCATAACGCATAACGCATAACGCATAACGCATAACGCATAACGCATAACGCATAACGCATAACGCATAACGCATAACGCATAACGCATAACGCACATCGCATAACGCATAACGCATAACGCATAACGCATAACGCATAACGAATAACGCATAACGCATAACGCATAACGCATAACGCATAACGCATAACGCATAACGCATAACGCATAACGCATAACGCATAACGCATAACGCATATCGCATAACGCATAACGTTCAATGAAAAAGTCATAACGCATAACGCATAACGCATATCGCATAACCCGTAAAGCACAACGCATAACACATAACGCATAACGCATAACACATAACGCATAACGCATAACGCATAACGCATAACGCATAACGCATAACGCATAACGCATAACACATAACGCATAACGCATATCGCATAACGTATAACGCTTAACGCATAACGCATAACGCATAACGCGTAACGCGTAACGCATAACGCATAACGCATAACGCATAACGCATAACGCATAACGCATAACGCATAACGCATAACGCATAACGCATAACGCATAACGCATAACGCATAACGCATAACGCATAACGCATAACGCATAACGCATAACGCATAACGCATAACGCATAACGCATAACGCATATCGCATAACGCATAACGTTCAATGAAAAAGTCATAACGCATAACGCATAACGCATATCGCATAACCCGTAAAGCACAACGCATAACACATAACGCATAACGCATAACGCATAACGCATAACGCATAACGCATAACGCATAACGCATAACGCATAACGCATAACGCATAACGCATAACGCATAACGCATAACGCATAACGCATAACGCATAACGCATAACGCATAACGCATAACGCATAACGCATAACGCATAACGCATAACGCATAACGCATAACGCATAACGCATAACGCATAACGCATAACGCATAACGCATAACGCATAACGCATAACGCATAACGCATAACGCATAACGCATAACGCATAACGCATAACGCATAACGCATAACGCATAACGCATAACGCATAACGCATAACGTCATAACGCATAATGCATAACGCATAACGCATAACGCATAACGCATAACGCATAACGCATAACGCATAACGCATAACGCATAACGCATAACGCATAACCCATAACGCATAACGCATAACCCATAACGAATAACGCATAACGCATAACGCATAACGCTCAATGAAAAAGTCATAATGCTTAACGCATAACGCATAACGCATAACGCATAACGCATAACGCATAACGCATAACGCATAACGCATAACGCATAACGCATAACGCATAACGCATAACGCATAACGCATAACGCATAACGCATAACGCATAACGCATAACGCATAACGCATAACGCATAACGCATAACGCATAACGCATAACGCATAACGCATAACGCACATCGCATAACGCATAACGCATAACGCATAACGCATAACGCATAACGAATAACGCATAACGCATAACGCATAACGCATAACGCATAACGCATAACGCATAACGCATAACGCATAACGCATAACGCATAACGCATAACGCATAACGCATAACGCTCAATGGAAAAGTCATAACGCATAACGCTCAATGAAAAAGTCATAATGCTTAATGCTTAACGCATAACGCATAACGCATAACCCATAACGCATAACGCATAACGCATAACGCATAACGCATAACGCATAACGCATAACGCATAACGCATAACGCATAACGCATAACGCATAACGCATAACGCATAACGCATAACGCATAACGCATAACGCATAACGCATAACGCATAACGCATAACGCATAACGCATAACGCATAACGCATAACGCATAACGCATAACGCATAACGCATAACGCATAACGCATAACGCATAACGCATAACGCATAACGCATAACGCATAACGCATAACGCATAACGCATAACGCATAACGCATAACGCATAACGTTCAATGAAAAAGTCATAACGCATAACGCATATCGCATAACCCGTAAAGCACAACGCATAACACATAACGCATAACACATAACGCATAACGAATAACGCATAACGCATAACGCATAACGCATAACGCATAACGCATAACGCATAACGCATAACGCATAACACATAACGCATAACGCATATCGCATAACGTATAACGCTTAACGCATAACGCCTAACGCGTAACGCGTAACGCATAACGCATAACGCATAACGCATAACGCATAACGCATAACGCATAACGCATAACGCATAACGCATAACGCATAACGCATGACGCATAACGCAGAACGCATAACGCATAACGCATAACGCATAACGCATAACGCATAACGCATAACGCATAACGCATAACGCATAACGCATAACGCATAACGCATAACGCATAACGCATAACGCATAACGCATAACGCATAACGCATAACGCATAACGCATAACGCATAACGCATAACGCATAACGCATAACGCATAACGCATAACGCATAACGCATAACGCATAACGCATAACGCATAACGCATAACGCATAACGCATAACGCATAACGCATAACGCATAACGCATAACGCATAACGCATAACGCATAACGCATAACGCATAACGCATAACGCATAACGCATAACGCATAACGCATAACGCATAACGCATAACGCATAACGCATAACGCATAACGCATAACGCATAACGCATAACGCATAACGCATAACGCATAACGCATAACGCATAACGCATAACGCATAACGCATAACGCATAACGCATAACGCATAACGCATAACGCATAACGCATAACGCAGAACGCAGAACGCATAACGCATAACGCATAACGCATAACGCATAACGCATAACGCATAACGCATAACGCATAACGCATAACGCATAACGCATAACGCATAACGCATAACGCATATCGCATAACGCATAACGTTCAATGAAAAAGTCATAACGCATAACGCATAACGCATATCGCATAACCCGTAAAGCACAACGCATAACACATAACGCATAACGCATAACACATAACGCATAACGCATAACGCATAACGCATAACGCATAACGCATAACGCATAACGCATAACACATAACGCATAACGCATATCGCATAACGTATAACGCTTAACGCATAACGCATAACGCATAACGCGTAACGCGTAACGCATAACGCATAACGCATAACGCATAACGCATAACGCATAACGCATAACGCATAACGCATAACGCATAACGCATAACGCATAACGCATAACGCATAACGCATAACGCATAACGCATAACGCATAACGCATAACGCATAACGCATAACGCATAACGCATAACGCATAACGCATAACGCATAACGCATAACGCATAACGCATAACGCATAACGCATAACGCATAACGCATATCGCATAACGCATAACGTTCAATGAAAAAGTCATAACGCATAACGCATAACGCATATCGCATAACCCGTAAAGCACAACGCATAACACATAACGCATAACGCATAACACATAACGCATAACGCATAACGCATAACGCATAACGCATAACGCATAACGCATAACGCATAACGCATAACGCATAACGCATAACACATAACGCATAACGCATATCGCATAACGTATAACGCTTAACGCATAACGCATAACGCATAACGCATAACGCATAACGCATAACGCATAACGCATAAGTAGGATATATAGGGGGGTTCTAATTCACTTCCCAATTCAGGCGGTTCTGAGGAACTTTCCAATTCACGGGAGAGCGGTACCGCATTGCACAAGCATTACGTCATCTAGGCCAAGGACAAAGCTATTAGGCACCGCCCCCTTCTTTCTGACGTCATCTAGGCCAAGGACAAAGCTGTTAGGCACCGCCCCCTTCTTTCTTACGTCATCTAGGCCAAGGACAGAGCTGCTGAGTCATCACTTAATGGTATTGCACAAGCATTGCGTCATCTAGGCCAAGGACAGAGCTGCTGAGTCATCACTTAATGGTATTGCACAAACATTACGTCATCTAGGCCAAGGACAGAGCTGTTAGGCACCGCCCCCTTCTTTCTTACGTCATCAGGCCAAGGACAGAGCTGCTGAGTCATCACTTAATGGTATTGCACAAGCATTACGTCATCTAGGCCAAGGACAGAGCTGTTAGGCACCGCCCCCTTCTTTCTTACGTCATCTAGGCCAAGGACAGAGCTGCTGAGTCATCACTTAATGGTATTGCACAAACATTACGTCATCTAGGCCAAGGACAGAGCTGTTAGGCACCGCCCCCTTCTTTCTTACGTCATCAGGCCAAGGACAGAGCTGCTGAGTCATCACTTAATGGTATTGCACAAACATTACGTCATCTAGGCCAAGGACAGAGCTGTTAGGCACCGCCCCCCTTCTTTCTTACGTCATCAGGCCAAGGACAGAGCTGCTGAGTCATCACTTAATGGTATTGCACAAGCATTACGACATCTAGGCCAAGGACAGAGCTGTTAGGCACCGCCCCCTTCTTTCTTACGTCATCTAGGCCAAGGACAGAGCTGCTGAGTCATCACTTAATGGTATTGCACAAGCATTACGTCATCTAGGCCAAGGACAAAGCTGTTAGGCACCGCCCCCTTCTTTCTTACGTCATCTAGGCCAAGGACAGAGCTGCTGAGTCATCACATAAATTTTTTCGCGGGGAGGGGGGACAATCCCTATGAAAGATGATACTCCTTTGGTATTGCACAAGCGTTACGTCATCTAGGCCAAGGACAGAGCTGTTAGGCACCGCCCCCTTCTTTCTTACGTCATCTAGGTCAAAGGCAGAGCTGCTGAGTCATACCCCCTTCTTTCTTACGTCATCTAGGCCAAGGACAGAGCTGCTGAGTCATCACTTAAGGGGTGGTACCGCAGAGCGGTATTGCGCAAGCATATATTACATCATATTTTATTGCATCATATTTTTTCGCGTGGAGGGGGGACAATCCCTCTGAAAGATTATACTCCTTTGGTATTGCACAAGCATTACGTCATCTAGGCCAAGGGCAAAGCTGTTAGGCACCGCCCCCTACTTTCTTACGTCATTTAGGCCAAGGGCAAAGCTGCTGAGTCATCACCCTTATCTTTAAGGGTAGCAACGAATAAATAGGACACGATGGAATGTGAATTGTAGTCTTCGCAAACGTTCCATCGTTGCAAGCGTTTGTCATGGTAAAAAGTTATTCAATAAGGACACGATGGAATGTGAATTATAGTCTTCGCAAACGTTCCATCGTTGCAAGCGTTTTATCGTGGAAAAAGTTATTCGGTATTCATAATTATACCGTGGCGCATCAACGGATGCTCAAGCGATATCTTTGGTGTTGTTTCATGTAAGATCATTCATTGTTCCATACGTGACGGTTTTCGCATACTGTCCGTTAGACTTGTGGAATGAACGTATCGAGGAAAAAAGATGAATTGACAGCACCAACGTTGAAAATTTAGCTTGGCCTCACGTTATAAATTCATACTTGAGCGATCATTTCTGCATCGAGCTGAAAACATTGGTGGTACGTTTAATGCGAAACGACACAACGAGTCGTGTATGTTTCACTTACACGAAAAGATTTAGTCAAGTTGTGGCGCGATGGCCGGTGATCAATTCCCCGTCCGCGATATTGAACATCATCGAAACGGGCGAACATCGCATCGTTGGATGCAAAGTGTAATTATATTTTTGAGAACTGGAAATTTAACGAATGATATCAAATCAAAGTTGAAAGGAATATTTTGTTAACAACCGTGCGGTAGCAAGATAATTGAAACGTTGTTTTTTTTTTAAAACTTTTTTTATTTTTTTATTTAGATGAATCAAATTATGCAAATCCTGGACTTGGACGGATTCATGGTTGGCAAAAAATTTCTATGCGAGGAGTTGGCAATAATAAATATGCATGATGGTTCATTTGAAAAAGCCGATTTTAAACTGAACATGGATTTTTCCGATTTGTCATACGCAGACAGAAGAACTGTTACTTACATTAGAAATTACATACACGGAATTCCATTCAAGGATTTTGGACATGAAAAATACAGACAAGCAGATATATATGTTGTGATAAAAAATTTTGTTTCTAATTATGAGAATCCTTTAGTTGCTTACAAAGGAGGATCGTTTGAAAAACAACTATTGCAACATTTAGGAATACAATCGGTAAATTTAGAAGTATTTGGTTGTTCAAAATATGAAGAATTAATAAATTATCCTGGATATAATGTTACTAATAATCATATATGTCAGCTTCACTGTTACTCATCGAAGCACAATCATTGTAGTTTAAGCAAAGTTATAACATTTCGCGAATGGCTCAATAAACATATTATATGAATTACGGACTATATTTATTATATGATGTCCTTCGCTCGGAAAATATCCCTACCAGACCAACCGCATGATTATCGTTTTGAATATGAGAGACTTCAGAGTTTTGACAACTGGGGATATAATGATATTGTCAATCCTAAAGATCTTGCCGCAGCAGGGTTTTTCTACATAGATTTGGAGGATTGGGTGAAGTGTTTCGAGTGTGGCTTACAACTGCATGGATGGGAAACAGAAGATGATCCGGTGATAGGACATAAAAAATGGTCGAGAAAATGTCAATTCATTCGCGGAAAAAGTTGTGGCAATGTACCGATTGGGGTAACTCCGAAACGATTCAGCCACTACCACGCGGTAAAGACGAATGTGGATTATAATGTACTGTCTATCTTATACATGTTAAATAGTCAGTCTGCAAGTTGTTCGGGGGCTACCGTCCTTCTTCAATGCTGACACGAAAGCTTTGCACACGTCGCTCGCATTTTTTACTCTTCATTAAAATAAAATTATTTGAGAATATCTCTTTTGTATTTTTTTTTATTACAACATTACATACAATTCCTACAGAAAAATGAAATTGAAGCAGAATTATCGCAATATAAAGTATAGTCGTTTAGAAAAAATCAATTATCATAATTAAAATACGAATAGAAATAATATAATTAAAGTATATTCGTTTTAGCTATCCACGAATTTTGTGATGCGTCCATTCCCAGCCATTTTACATATACTTTATTTCCTTTTCTGCGTAATATTTTTTCAACTAAGTATATGTCAGAATATTTTACCGCGCGTATCTCATGTTCATAAAATCCTCCGGCAATAGACCGAGCATATTTTTTGCAAAGTCAGCATATTTTTAAGAGGACTTGGTTTCATGTTTCGCGATACCCCCTTCTTTCTTGCGACATCTAGATCAAGGCATACCTTAGAGTGGAATAGTTGCTGAGTCATCATACCCCTTATCTTTAAGGGGTATCATATTTCGAAACATGTTCGAACGTGTTTCGCGGTACTCCCCTTTCTTTCAAGCATTACATCATCTAGGTCAAGGGCATACCTTATAGCGGAATAGTTGCTGAGTCATCACCCTTATCTTTAAGGGTATCATATTTCGAAACTCGAACACGTTTCTAAGAGCGGTATTGCACAAGCATATATTGCATCATATTTATTTCTAAAAAATTAGACCGATTTTGCAAAGTCAACATATGTTTCAGGGGACACGTGCACTTGGTTCACCTTGAAACGTGTTTCGCGGTACCCCTCCCCCTTTCTTTCAAGCATTGCGTCATATTTTTTTCTAAGAAGAGTGAAGGGACACATGTTTTAAAAGAATGTGTGTCGTCGATGCCGAGTATCAAAATGTTTGTCAAGTGCAGTGGATGGGACTTTCCCCCATCATAGAAGTTATCAAAATGTTATGTTCGGTAACATAATCCCCTGACAATCTGATTGAACTGAGCCATATAAAGGGTTATCGAAACTGTCAGGAATCTTAGAAATCAAACTTCTACCCCCACTGAAAAAAATGTACATCGTATACCGAAGATGGAACGTATGTTCTTCAAAATTTTAAAAAAATTTCTTTGCGTTTCTCAAATATTTTGTAGTCAACGATGGTCCTTCGGGCAAGCTCGCGCATGTTTTCAGATAATTTAAAAAATTTTTTTCAGATTTTACAAATCTCTCTCTCTCTCTCTCTCTCTCTCTCTCTTTCAACCCCGTACTTGTATTGAATAAACCATCCAAAGTTCATTATTTTTTATATCAAAATAATATTGAATAAACCATTATTTATATTACTACTTACTATTTTGCTTACTACTTACTACTACTATACATTATTACTATTATTTATTGAATAAACACAAAATTATTTGAAAGGTCTCATTTTTTTTTTTTATTTAGAACTATCTTCCTCCTCCTACTATTACAATTCAACTCGTGTAAAACGGCTGGAAATGGATGCGTTGTAGATATATTCTTAATTTATTCGATAAATACTCATCCTAGCGCTTTGATACTTGATATTTATTGTTAAAATAAAAGAAAGAGACGCGAACAGTAGCCGCCGCTGGTTCAAAGGCCTACGTTGTCGCTGTTCTTCGTTACCTTCGAAATTACAGTAATAATATCATCCACTCTCCATACAGCGAGATATTTTTTTACATTAGTGGTAGGGATTCTTCATTATTCTTTGTTTCCTGCGAACAGACAGTTATATATCATGTTATATATACTTTAGTGTATTTCTTTCTTTGAAAAAATTTTATTTACCTTCGAGCGACGATTCTTTGACGAATCCGCAGACGTCCATACCGCGCGGGTTTGGCGGGATTGTATCGGGATCGACTCCGATCGGTACGTTGCCGCAGTTCGCCCCGCAAACGTATCCGCAGGATCTCGACCAGGCGCGATGCTCCTTCATGGGATCGTCGTCCTCTACCCATCGAGTCAGCTGTATGCCGCATTCAAAACATTCGACGAAATTTCCATCATCACCCAGATGGAAAAATCCTGCGATGGCGAGTTTTTCAGGCTGAACGATGTGCGAGTAACGCCAGTTGCGGAAACTTTGGAGTCTGTCGCGCTCGAGGCGATAATCGGGTGCTGCTGTGGGATTCTGATCGGTTGTTGCGACGGCTGCAGAATCCATCTCTGATTTCGCAATCATTATGAAAACACTATGCGGAAAGTAAAAAGAGTTGTGTTTTTTGGCGTGGAAAAAATTCAAAGTTGCGTTTTATAACTGATACTTTGCATGTTTTTTATAATTGTTAACCCATGCTTGAAATGTTTGCACTTCGCGCAGACAGCAATGGTATGTAACGTTATTTGTTGGTCGCCAACAGTGAAGTCGACACGGTTCACCGTTGACAATTTCATACACGGGATCACGAACTAGTACATCATATTTCGGACAGTTGAAATCTTCTAAATTTATGGAGTTTATTTTCATTTTCCGAAGGATGTCTCTCTCGAAACATCCTCCTTTGTATGCTACGACGGGATTCGCGTAATCACGCACAAAATTTTGTATAATTTTGAATATATCATTCTGTTGATATTTTTCATAGCCGAAATCTTTAAATGGAATCCCGTGTATGAAGTTGCTGACATACCATGCAGACTTTCTGTCGGCGTCGGATAAACAATGAAAGTTCTTCCCTAAGCGAAATTCAGAGAGTTCGAACGAGCCGTCGTGACAAACATCGATAATGGCCAATTCTTTGCATATAAAATTTTTTTCTACAATGAATCCGTCCATGTCAATGATTTGAGTGATTCGATCCATCTACATAAAGAAAGTTTTTTAATCAAATTTTCAATCATTTACTAATTTTTTATACTCACCGTTGAAGAAAAGGATGGGATGATAAAAAACACACGATGTAACTCCGTATAGCGACCGTGATTTTCAACGTTTGTTATGATATAACTTCGTACAACGACTGTGACGAGCAATTTATAATGAATACCCCTACCACTAATTCAAAAATCTATGGGGAGGGGATGATATTATTACTGTATTTTTTCTTTTTAATAAATATGAGTTTAATTGTATGAGTGGGGGGAGGAGGATTGTTTTTAAATAAAAACAAATATCTTTCTCGTAATTTTTTATTTGAGAAAGTATATATTTTTATCTGCATAAGCGGTTTAAGTAATTTTTTCGAAGAATGTTTGTCAATTCATGCTGCAACCAAAGTATACGTGGACACGTTTAACGCGAAGCTTGAATCCGTGATCGTGAAAAAAACTGGTCAAAGAACTGAAAACCGCTAAAGAGACGATAAAGTCTGAACTATTAGCTAAACAGGATGAAAAACTGATCGAAGACCTGAAAACCGTTAAAGAAACGATAAAGTCTGAAATACTGGCAAGAAACGTGTCGACGGTCCTTGAGGGAAATCCAGGGATAGCAATCGTCATATTGCATACTATACATGCGCTATACCTGTACCTGTACCTGTCTGTAGCTGCTCATGTACCTGTCTATACCTGTCTGTAGCTGTTCCTGTACCTGTCTGTAGCTGTTCCTGTACTTGTCTATACCTGTCTGTAGCTGTTCCTGTACCTGTCTATACCAGTCTGTACCTGTTCCTGTACCTGTTCCTGTACCTGTCTGTAGCTGTTCCTGTACCTGTCCATACCTGTCTGTAGCTGTTCCTGTACCTGTTCCTGTACCTGTCTGTACCTGTCTGTAGCTGTTCCTGTACCTGTCTATACCTGTCTGTAGCTGTTCCTGTACCTGTCCATACCTGTCTGTACCTGTCTGTAGCTGTCTGTAGCTGTACCTGTACCTGTTCCTGTACCTGTCTGTACCTGTATCTGTACCTGGCTGTACGTGTCTATAGCTGTACCTGTACCTGTACCCTATACCTGTATTATCGATATTAAGTAGCATTCATCGAGTCATATCAAGTTACCATAAAATCATCAACCTTGAGGCGGTTCCCCTTATCTTTATCTTTTCAAATGCATGTAGGATCGTGTCCGAACGGAAACACGTTCGAACTTCGCTCAACACGTGTGGTCCGCAACCGCTTGTGGTGACGTCACTTCCCGCGAGTTGATGTGAAAGTCACATACCCCCCAGAAATAAAAAAGAAACTAAAAAGAAAGAAGGGGGGTATGTGACTTTCACATCAACTCGCGGGAAGTGACGTCACCACAAGCGGTTGCGGACCACACGTGTTGAGCGAAGTTCGAACGTGTTTCCGTTCGGACACGATCCTACATGCATTTGAAAAGATAAAGATAAGGGGAACCGCCTCAAGGTTGATGATTTTATGGTAACTTGATATGACTCGATGAATGCTACTTAATATCGATAATACAGGTATAGGGTACAGGTACAGGTACAGCTATAGACACGTACAGCCAGGTACAGATACAGGTACAGACAGGTACAGGAACAGGTACAGGTACAGCTACAGACAGCTACAGACAGGTACAGACAGGTATGGACAGGTACAGGAACAGCTACAGACAGGTATAGACAGGTACAGGAACAGCTACAGACAGGTACAGACAGGTACAGGAACAGGTACAGGAACAGCTACAGACAGGTATGGACAGGTACAGGAACAGCTACAGACAGGTACAGGAACAGGTACAGGAACAGGTACAGACTGGTATAGACAGGTACAGGAACAGCTACAGACAGGTATAGACAAGTACAGGAACAGCTACAGACAGGTACAGGAACAGCTACAGACAGGTATAGACAGGTACATGAGCAGCTACAGACAGGTACAGGTACAGGTATAGCGCATGTATAGTATGCAATATGACGATTGCTATCCCTGGATTTCCCTCAAGGACCGTCGACACGTTTCTTGCCAGTATTTCAGACTTTATCGTTTCTTTAACGGTTTTCAGGTCTTCGATCAGTTTTTCATCCTGTTTAGCTAATAGTTCAGACTTTATCGTCTCTTTAGCGGTTTTCAGTTCTTTGACCAGTTTTTTTCACGATCACGGATTCAAGCTTCGCGTTAAACGTGTCCACGTATACTTTGGTTGCAGCATGAATTGACAAACATTCTTCGAAAAAATTACTTAAACCGCTTATGCAGATAAAAATATATACTTTCTCAAATAAAAAATTACGAGAAAGATATTTGTTTTTATTTAAAAACAATCCTCCTCCCCCCACTCATACAATTAAACTCATATTTATTAAAAAGAAAAAATACAGTAATAATATCATCCCCTCCCCATAGATTTTTGAATTAGTGGTAGGGGTATTCATTATAAATTGCTCGTCACAGTCGTTGTACGAAGTTATATCATAACAAACGTTGAAAATCACGGTCGCTATACGGAGTTACATCGTGTGTTTTTTATCATCCCATCCTTTTCTTCAACGGTGAGTATAAAAAATTAGTAAATGATTGAAAATTTGATTAAAAAACTTTCTTTATGTAGATGGATCGAATCACTCAAATCATTGACATGGACGGATTCATTGTAGAAAAAAATTTTATATGCAAAGAATTGGCCATTATCGATGTTTGTCACGACGGCTCGTTCGAACTCTCTGAATTTCGCTTAGGGAAGAACTTTCATTGTTTATCCGACGCCGACAGAAAGTCTGCATGGTATGTCAGCAACTTCATACACGGGATTCCATTTAAAGATTTCGGCTATGAAAAATATCAACAGAATGATATATTCAAAATTATACAAAATTTTGTGCGTGATTACGCGAATCCCGTCGTAGCATACAAAGGAGGATGTTTCGAGAGAGACATCCTTCGGAAAATGAAAATAAACTCCATAAATTTAGAAGATTTCAACTGTCCGAAATATGATGTACTAGTTCGTGATCCCGTGTATGAAATTGTCAACGGTGAACCGTGTCGACTTCACTGTTGGCGACCAACAAATAACGTTACATACCATTGCTGTCTGCGCGAAGTGCAAACATTTCAAGCATGGGTTAACAATTATAAAAAACATGCAAAGTATCAGTTATAAAACGCAACTTTGAATTTTTTCCACGCCAAAAAACACAACTCTTTTTACTTTCCGCATAGTGTTTTCATAATGATTGCGAAATCAGAGATGGATTCTGCAGCCGTCGCAACAACCGATCAGAATCCCACAGCAGCACCCGATTATCGCCTCGAGCGCGACAGACTCCAAAGTTTCCGCAACTGGCGTTACTCGCACATCGTTCAGCCTGAAAAACTCGCCATCGCAGGATTTTTCCATCTGGGTGATGATGGAAATTTCGTCGAATGTTTTGAATGCGGCATACAGCTGACTCGATGGGTAGAGGACGACGATCCCATGAAGGAGCATCGCGCCTGGTCGAGATCCTGCGGATACGTTTGCGGGGCGAACTGCGGCAACGTACCGATCGGAGTCGATCCCGATACAATCCCGCCAAACCCGCGCGGTATGGACGTCTGCGGATTCGTCAAAGAATCGTCGCTCGAAGGTAAATAAAATTTTTTCAAAGAAAGAAATACACTAAAGTATATATAACATGATATATAACTGTCTGTTCGCAGGAAACAAAGAATAATGAAGAATCCCTACCACTAATGTAAAAAAATATCTCGCTGTATGGAGAGTGGATGATATTATTACTGTAATTTCGAAGGTAACGAAGAACAGCGACAACGTAGGCCTTTGAACCAGCGGCGGCTACTGTTCGCGTCTCTTTCTTTTATTTTAACAATAAATATCAAGTATCAAAGCGCTAGGATGAGTATTTATCGAATAAATTAAGAATATATCTACAACGCATCCATTTCCAGCCGTTTTACACGAGTTGAATTGTAATAGTAGGAGGAGGAAGATAGTTCTAAATAAAAAAAAAAAATGAGACCTTTCAAATAATTTTGTGTTTATTCAATAAATAATAGTAATAATGTATAGTAGTAGTAAGTAGTAAGCAAAATAGTAAGTAGTAATATAAATAATGGTTTATTCAATATTATTTTGATATAAAAAATAATGAACTTTGGATGGTTTATTCAATACAAGTACGGGGTTGAAAGAGAGAGAGAGAGAGAGAGAGAGAGAGAGATTTGTAAAATCTGAAAAAAATTTTTTTAATTATCTGAAAACATGCGCGAGCTTGCCCGAAGGACCATCGTTGACTACAAAATATTTGAGAAACGCAAAGAAATTTTTTTAAAATTTTGAAGAACATACGTTCCATCTTCGGTATACGATGTACATTTTTTTCAGTGGGGGTAGAAGTTTGATT
Source organism: Lasioglossum baleicum (assembly GCF_051020765.1). Classification (NCBI taxonomy): domain Eukaryota; kingdom Metazoa; phylum Arthropoda; class Insecta; order Hymenoptera; family Halictidae; genus Lasioglossum; species Lasioglossum baleicum. The sequence continues at coordinate 327,350 of NW_027469227.1, forward strand.
TCTAAGATTCCTGACAGTTTCGATAACCCTTTATATGGCTCAGTTCAATCAGATTGTCAGGGGATTATGTTACCGAACATAACATTTTGATAACTTCTATGATGGGGGAAAGTCCCATCCACTGCACTTGACAAACATTTTGATACTCGGCATCGACGACACACATTCTTTTAAAACATGTGTCCCTTCACTCTTCTTAGAAAAAAATATGACGCAATGCTTGAAAGAAAGGGGGAGGGGTACCGCGAAACACGTTTCAAGGTGAACCAAGTGCACGTGTCCCCTGAAACATATGTTGACTTTGCAAAATCGGTCTAATTTTTTAGAAATAAATATGATGCAATATATGCTTGTGCAATACCGCTCTTAGAAACGTGTTCGAGTTTCGAAATATGATACCCTTAAAGATAAGGGTGATGACTCAGCAACTATTCCGCTATAAGGTATGCCCTTGACCTAGATGATGTAATGCTTGAAAGAAAGGGGAGTACCGCGAAACACGTTCGAACATGTTTCGAAATATGATACCCCTTAAAGATAAGGGGTATGATGACTCAGCAACTATTCCACTCTAAGGTATGCCTTGATCTAGATGTCGCAAGAAAGAAGGGGGTATCGCGAAACATGAAACCAAGTCCTCTTAAAAATATGCTGACTTTGCAAAAAATATGCTCGGTCTATTGCCGGAGGATTTTATGAACATGAGATACGCGCGGTAAAATATTCTGACATATACTTAGTTGAAAAAATATTACGCAGAAAAGGAAATAAAGTATATGTAAAATGGCTGGGAATGGACGCATCACAAAATTCGTGGATAGCTAAAACGAATATACTTTAATTATATTATTTCTATTCGTATTTTAATTATGATAATTGATTTTTTCTAAACGACTATACTTTATATTGCGATAATTCTGCTTCAATTTCATTTTTCTGTAGGAATTGTATGTAATGTTGTAATAAAAAAAATACAAAAGAGATATTCTCAAATAATTTTATTTTAATGAAGAGTAAAAAATGCGAGCGACGTGTGCAAAGCTTTCGTGTCAGCATTGAAGAAGGACGGTAGCCCCCGAACAACTTGCAGACTGACTATTTAACATGTATAAGATAGACAGTACATTATAATCCACATTCGTCTTTACCGCGTGGTAGTGGCTGAATCGTTTCGGAGTTACCCCAATCGGTACATTGCCACAACTTTTTCCGCGAATGAATTGACATTTTCTCGACCATTTTTTATGTCCTATCACCGGATCATCTTCTGTTTCCCATCCATGCAGTTGTAAGCCACACTCGAAACACTTCACCCAATCCTCCAAATCTATGTAGAAAAACCCTGCTGCGGCAAGATCTTTAGGATTGACAATATCATTATATCCCCAGTTGTCAAAACTCTGAAGTCTCTCATATTCAAAACGATAATCATGCGGTTGGTCTGGTAGGGATATTTTCCGAGCGAAGGACATCATATAATAAATATAGTCCGTAATTCATATAATATGTTTATTGAGCCATTCGCGAAATGTTATAACTTTGCTTAAACTACAATGATTGTGCTTCGATGAGTAACAGTGAAGCTGACATATATGATTATTAGTAACATTATATCCAGGATAATTTATTAATTCTTCATATTTTGAACAACCAAATACTTCTAAATTTACCGATTGTATTCCTAAATGTTGCAATAGTTGTTTTTCAAACGATCCTCCTTTGTAAGCAACTAAAGGATTCTCATAATTAGAAACAAAATTTTTTATCACATCATATATATCTGCTTGTCTGTATTTTTCATGTCCAAAATCCTTGAATGGAATTCCGTGTATGTAATTTCTAATGTAAGTAACAGTTCTTCTGTCTGCGTATGACAAATCGGAAAAATCCATGTTCAGTTTAAAATCGGCTTTTTCAAATGAACCATCATGCATATTTATTATTGCCAACTCCTCGCATAGAAATTTTTTGCCAACCATGAATCCGTCCAAGTCCAGGATTTGCATAATTTGATTCATCTAAATAAAAAAATAAAAAAAGTTTTAAAAAAAAAACAACGTTTCAATTATCTTGCTACCGCACGGTTGTTAACAAAATATTCCTTTCAACTTTGATTTGATATCATTCGTTAAATTTCCAGTTCTCAAAAATATAATTACACTTTGCATCCAACGATGCGATGTTCGCCCGTTTCGATGATGTTCAATATCGCGGACGGGGAATTGATCACCGGCCATCGCGCCACAACTTGACTAAATCTTTTCGTGTAAGTGAAACATACACGACTCGTTGTGTCGTTTCGCATTAAACGTACCACCAATGTTTTCAGCTCGATGCAGAAATGATCGCTCAAGTATGAATTTATAACGTGAGGCCAAGCTAAATTTTCAACGTTGGTGCTGTCAATTCATCTTTTTTCCTCGATACGTTCATTCCACAAGTCTAACGGACAGTATGCGAAAACCGTCACGTATGGAACAATGAATGATCTTACATGAAACAACACCAAAGATATCGCTTGAGCATCCGTTGATGCGCCACGGTATAATTATGAATACCGAATAACTTTTTCCACGATAAAACGCTTGCAACGATGGAACGTTTGCGAAGACTATAATTCACATTCCATCGTGTCCTTATTGAATAACTTTTTACCATGACAAACGCTTGCAACGATGGAACGTTTGCGAAGACTACAATTCACATTCCATCGTGTCCTATTTATTCGTTGCTACCCTTAAAGATAAGGGTGATGACTCAGCAGCTCTGTCCTTGGCCTAGATGACGTAAGAAAGAAGGGGGCGGTGCCTAACAGCTTTGTCCTTGGCCTAGATGACGTAATGCTTGTGCAATACCATTAAGTGATGACTCAGCAGCTCTGTCCTTGGCCTAGATGACGTAAGAAAGAAGGGGGCGGTGCCTAACAGCTCTGTCCTTGGCCTAGATGTCGTAATGCTTGTGCAATACCATTAAGTGATGACTCAGCAGCTCTGTCCTTGGCCTGATGACGTAAGAAAGAAGGGGGCGGTGCCTAACAGCTCTGTCCTTGGCCTAGATGACGTAATGTTTGTGCAATACCATTAAGTGATGACTCAGCAGCTCTGTCCTTGGCCTAGATGACGTAAGAAAGAAGGGGGCGGTGCCTAACAGCTCTGTCCTTGGCCTAGATGACGTAATGCTTGTGCAATACCATTAAGTGATGACTCAGCAGCTCTGTCCTTGGCCTGATGACGTAAGAAAGAAGGGGGCGGTGCCTAACAGCTCTGTCCTTGGCCTAGATGACGTAATGTTTGTGCAATACCATTAAGTGATGACTCAGCAGCTCTGTCCTTGGCCTAGATGACGCAATGCTTGTGCAATACCATTAAGTGATGACTCAGCAGCTCTGTCCTTGGCCTAGATGACGTAAGAAAGAAGGGGGCGGTGCCTAACAGCTTTGTCCTTGGCCTAGATGACGTCAGAAAGAAGGGGGCGGTGCCTAACAGCTTTGTCCTTGGCCTAGATGACGTAATGCTTGTGCAATGCGGTACCGCTCTCCCGTGAATTGGAAAGTTCCTCAGAACCGCCTGAATTGGGAAGTGAATTAGAACCCCCCTATATATCCTACTCGCATAACGCATAACGCATAACGCATAACGCATAACGCATAACGCATATCGCATAACGCATAACGTTCAATGAAAAAGTCATAACGCATAACGCATATCGCATAACCCGTAAAGCACAACGCATAACACATAACGCATAACGCATAACACATAACGCATAACGCATAACGCATAACGCATAACGCATAACGCATAACGCATACCGCATAACACATAACGCATAACGCATATCGCATAACGTATAACGCTTAACGCATAACGCATAACGCATAACGCATAACGCATAACGCATAACGCATAACGCATAACGCATAACGCATAACGCATAACGCATAACGCATAACGCATAACGCATGACGCATGACGCATGACGCATAACGCAGAACGCATAACGCATAACGCATAACGCACAACGCATAACGCATAACGCATAACGCATAACGCATAACGCATAACGCATAACGCATAACGCATAACGCATAACGCATAACGCATAACGCATAACGCATAACGCATAACGCATAACGCATAACGCATAACGCATAACGCATAACGCATAACGCATAACGCATAACGCATAACGCATAACGCATAACGCATAACGCATAACGCATAACGCATAACGCATAACGCATAACGCATAACGCATAACGCATATCGCATAACGCATAACGCATAACGCATAACGCATAACGCATAACGCATAACGCATAACGCATGACGCATAACGCAGAATGCATAACGCATAACGCATAACGCATAACGCATAACGCATAACGCATAACGCATAACGCATAACGCATAACGCATAACGCATAACGCATAACGCATAACGCATAACGCATAACGCATAACGCATAACGCATAACGCATAACGCATAACGGATAACGCATGACGCATAACGCATAACGCATAACGCATAACGCATAACGCATAACGCATAACGCATAACGCATAACGCATAACGCATAACGCATAACGCATAACGCATAACGCATAACGCATAACGCATAACGCATAACGCATAACGCATAACGCATAACGCATAACGCATAACGCATAACGCATAACGCATAACGCATAACGCATAACGCATAACGCATAACGCATATCGCATAACGTATAACGCTTAACGCATAACGCATAACGCATAACGCATAACGCATAACGCATAACGCATAACGCATAACGCATAACGCATAACGCATAACGCATAACGCATAACGCATAACGCATAACGCATAACGCATAACGCATAACGCATAACGCATAACGCATAACGCATAACGCATAACGCATAACGCATAACGCATAACGCATAACGCATAACGCATAACGCATAACGCATAACGCATAACGCATAACGCATAACGCATAACGCATAACGCATAACGCATAACGCATAACGCATAACGCATAACGCATAACGCATAACGCATAACGCATAACGCATAACGCATAACGCATAACGCATAACGCATAACGCATAACGCATAACGCATAACGCATAACGTTCAATGAAAAAGTCATAACGCATAACGCATATCGCATAACCCGTAAAGCACAACGCATAACACATAACGCATAACACATAACGCATAACGCATAACGCATAACGCATAACGCATGGTGCATAACGCATAACGCATAACGCATAACGCATAACGCATAACGCATAACGCATAACGCATAACGCATAACGCATAACGCATAACGCATAACGCATAACGCATAACGCATAACGCATAACGCATAACGCATAACGCATAACGCCTAACGCGTAACGCATAACGCATAACGCATAACGCATAACGCATAACGCATAACGCATAACGCATAACGCATAACGCATAACGCATAACGCATAACACATAACGCATAACGGATAACGCATGACGCATAACGCATAACGCATAACGCATAACGCATAACGCATAACGCATAACGCATAACGCATAACGCATAACGCATAACGCATAACGCATAACGCATAACGCATAACGCATAACGCATAACGCATAACGCATAACGCATAACGCATAACGCATATCGCATAACGTATAACGCTTAACGCATAACGCATAACGCATAACGCATAACGCATAACGCATAACGCATAACGCATAACGCATAACGCATAACGCATAACGCATAACGCATAACGCATAACGCATAACGCATAACGCATAACGCATAACGCATAACGTTCAATGAAAAAGTCATAACGCATAACGCATATCGCATAACCCGTAAAGCACAACGCATAACACATAACGCATAACACATAACGCATAACGCATAACGCATAACGCATAACGCATGGTGCATAACGCATAACGCATAACGCATAACGCATAACGCATAACGCATAACGCATAACGCATAACGCATAACGCATAACGCATAACGCATAACGCATAACGCATAACGCATAACGCATAACGCATAACGCATAACGCATAACGCATAACGCATAACGCATAACGCCTAACGCGTAACGCATAACGCATAACGCATAACGCATAACGCATAACGCATAACGCATAACGCATAACGCATAACGCATAACGCATAACACATAACGCATAACGGATAACGCATGACGCATAACGCATAACGCATAACGCATAACGCATAACGCATAACGCATAACGCATAACGCATAACGCATAACGCATAACGCATAACGCATAACGCATAACGCATAACGCATAACGCATAACGCATAACGCATAACGCATAACGCATAACGCATATCGCATAACGTATAACGCTTAACGCATAACGCATAACGCATAACGCATAACGCATAACGCATAACGCATAACGCATAACGCATAACGCATAACGCATAACGCATAACGCATAACGCATAACGCATAACGCATAACGCATAACGCATAACGCATAACGCATAACGCATAACGCATAACGCATAACGCATAACGCATAACGCATAACGCATAACGCATAACGCATAACGCATAACGCATAACGCATAACGCATAACGCATAACGCATAACGCATAACGCATAACGCATAACGCATAACGCATAACGCATAACGCATAACGCATAACGCATAACGCATAACGCATAACGCATAACGCATAACGCATAACGCATAACGCATAACGCATAACGCATAACGCATAACGCATAACGCATAACGCATAACGCATAACGCATAACGCATAACGCATAAGGCATAACGCATAACGCATAACGCATAACGCATAACGCATAACGCATAACGCATAACGCTTAACGCATAACGCATAACGCATAACGCATAAGGCATAACGCGTAACGCATAACGGATAACGCATAACGGATAACGCATGGTGCATAACGCATAA